>NC_045959.1:119901847-120071847 GCF_010909765.2 Amblyraja radiata
AGACCAACTTGTAGTTAAAGTGCTTTAACATATCTGCCTGAAACATCAAAGCAATTCACATTACGATTAAGATAGAGACAAAATGCTGGAGTAATTCAGCGGACAGGCAGCATCTCTGGAGAGAAGGAATGGGTGACGTTTTGGGTCGAGACCCTTCTTCCCTGACGAAGGGTCTCGACCCGAAACGTCACCCATTCCTTCTCCCCAGAGATGCTGCCTGCCCTGCTGAGTTACTCCAGCATTTTGTCTCTATCTTAAGTGTGAACCAGCATCTGCAGTTCCTTCCTTCACATTGCAATGAGCTATTTTTGTGTCGTGATTGTACCTAATATAACACAATATTAAACAAAGGCTCCATTTATCTATTCCAAGCCCGTGAGGGATGTTTTAAATGTATTAGCACTATTTGAAGATGAGCAATGAGGGCTGAAGGTAGGGTTGCCAACTGCCCTGAGTTAACAATGTTATTTGTGATCACGCTGTTGTTGGTATGTCATGTTGTTATTTGCGGGCGGAGCACCAAAGCAAATTCCTTGTATGTGAATACTTGGCCAATAAACTTATTCGTTCATTCATTCCAAACTTTGACAGAATTGGAAGCACCGTTCCCCGTTTAACTCCTCCCCACTCGCCCAGCTCGCTGCCACTGCATTAGTCTGCTTCTCACCTTGTTCGTCGAGTCATTTAAAAAATACAGCTTGGAAGCAGGCCCTTCAGCCCACCGAGTCCACGCCGACCATCATTCACCCACTCTTCACTTTCTCATCCACTCCCTGAACACGAGGACAGGCCATCCTAGACTGGGTATTGTGTAATGAGGAAGGATTAGTTAACGATCTTGTTGTGCAAAGCCCCTTGGGCGACAGTGACCATAATTTGATGGAATTCTGCATTAGGATGGAGAGTGACACGGTTAATTCAGAGACTAGGGTCATGAACGTAAAGAATGGAGACTTGGAAGGTATGAGGGGTGTCGGGTAGGGGGGGGGGAGGGAGGTGAAAGTGGGGGAGGTGAGGAGGGAGAGTGGTGGAGGAGGGGGGGGGGATAGAGGGAGGGAGAGAGGTGGGGGAGGTAGTGAGTGGCGGATAGAGGGTGAGGAGGGAGAGTGAGATTGGGGGGAGGGACGGGAGCAGGGAGAGGAGGGGGGTAGGGAAGGGAGAGGGGTTGTGGAGGGAGTGACTGAGGGTAGGGGAAAGGAGAGAGAGGGGAGGAGGGAGTGCTGTGGATGAGGGGGAATGGAGGAGGATAGTTATCGGAAGAGGGATGGCGAGGCGCACTTGGGGAGGGTTGCCGTGACTGGCGTCACAACGGGAACCCTGTCAGCCGTGCCTGTGCAGTTGGGGGCTATGGGTCAGTGGTGGAATATTGCCTTGGGGACGGGGCCTTACGGGTCTGCACCTGGTCTAGTGTATATTAATGATTTAGATGAGAGAATCTCCAGATTTGCTATGACACAAAGCTGGGTGGCAGTATGAGCTGCAATGAGGATGCTATGAGGCTGCAGGTTGAAGTCGACAGGTTGAGTGAGTGTGCAGATGCACGGCAGATGCAGTATAATGTGGATAAATGTGAAGTTTTCCACTTTGGTGGCAAGAACAGGAAGGCAGATTATTACATAGGTGTGCTTGTATATCAGTCACTGAAAGTCAGCATGCAAGTACAGCAGGCAGCGAAGAAAGCTAATGCCGTGTTACATCGAAATGTTGGCCTTCATTGCGAGAGGATTTGACTTTAGGAGCAAGGAGGTCCTACTGCAGTTGTACAGGGCCCTGGTGTGACCGCAAGTGGAGTATTGTGTGCAATTTTGGTCTCCTAATTTGAGGAAGGACAATATTGCTATTGATGGAGTGCAGTGTAGGTTCACCAGGTTAATTCCTAGGATGGTGGTACTGACATATGATGAAAGAATGGATCGACTGGGCTTGGAATTTAGAAGGATGAGAGATGAATATGTTTCGGAGAGGATCATAGAAACAGAAGGCAGTGGAGGCCAATTCTCTGGATGTTTTCAAGAGAGTTAGATTTAGCTCTTAGGGCGAAAGGAATCAAGGGATATGGGGAAAAAGCAGGTTACAGGGTACTGATTTTAGATGATCAGCCATGATTATATTGAATCTTTGGCTCGAAGGGCCGAATGGCCTACTCCTGCACCTATTTTTCTATGTTTAATCCTCGTATCTATTTCTAAAATAATCAGACTGCTTGTCCACCATGCTGACCAGTTGAACACAACCCTCCTCCTATTAAATAGTGGGACGATTCAAGCCATTACCTTTTAGCACTGTCACAAAACTCATTAACTATTTACAAGCCATGTCACTCCATAGCGGGCAGTTGCATTTCACATACTTGTTATATTTGATCCTAAGCTGAGCTTCAAGCCCTGTATCCAAGCAAGCAACTAACCAAGTCTCTCTTTTAGATTCACTAGTCTGCTACCCTGAATCATGTTGCGGTTATGTCTGGTTGCAGCTTCAGAAAGGACTTTCATCAGTCAATGAAAGTAATAATGCAGGTGCAGCAGGCAGTGAAGAAAGCGAATGGCATGTTGGCCTTTATAACAAGAGGAGTTGAGTATAGGAGCAAAGAGGTCCTTTTGTAGTTGTACAGGACCCTAATGAGACCACACCTGGAGTATTGTGTGCAGTTTTGGTCCCCTAATTTGAGGAAGGACTTTCTTGCTATTGAGGGAGTGCAGCGTAGGCTTACAAGGTTAATTCCCATGGTGGAGGGACTTTCATATGCTGAGAGAATGGAGCGGCTGGGCTTGTATACTGGAATTTAGAAGGATAAGAGGGGATCTTATTGAAACATTAAAAAAAAGAGTATTACGGGTTAGGACACACTAGAGGCAGGAAGCATGTTCCAGAACCAGGGGCCACAGTTTAAGAATAAGGGGTAAGTCATTTAGAACGGAGATGAGGAAACACTTTTTCACACAGAGTTGTGAGTCTGTGGAATTCTCTGCCTCTGAGGGCGGTGGAGGTCGGTTCTCTGGATACTTTCAAGAGAGCTAGATAGAGCTCTTAAAGATAGCGGAGTCTGGGGATATGGGGAGAAGGCAGGAACGGGGTACTGATTGGGGATGATCAGCCATGATCACATTGAATGGCGGTGCTGCCTCGGGGGGCCGAATGTCCTACTCCTGCACCTATTGTCTATTGACTCGAGTTAGGCAGCATTGTGTGCAGTTCTGGTTGCCCCATTACAGGAAGGAGGTGGAGTCTTTGAAGAGGGTCAGAGTGGTGCACGAGAAAGCTGCCTGGTTTAGGAGGTATTAGCTATGGTTGGACTTCATTTTCTCTGGGGTGTCGGAAACTGAGGGGAGTCCTGATAGTGGCGTGTAAAATTCTCAGGCATAGATAGCGTCGACACAACCTTTTCCTCAGGGAGGAAATAACAAAAACTAGAGGGCATACATACCTTCAACCAGTTCAGTGCCACCCTCGAGTATACTCAGGTCATGGCCAATAGTGAAAACAACTTGGCGGTGAACCGGTTAAAGGTAAGAGGGGCAAAATGTAAAGGAAATGTGTTGGACAATTTTATTAGAGTAGTGGATGCCTAGAACATGCTGCCTGGGATGTCAGCAGATGCACGTACAACAGGGGGGTTTAAGAGGCTTTTAGATAAGCGTGTGGATATGCTGGAGGTGGAAGGATATGGAATATGTGCAGGCAGAGGAGACTGTGCAACTTGGCTGGCACGGACATTGTGGGCCGAGGGGCCTCTTCCCATCTTGCCCTGTTCTGCGTTTTAAGTAGACTCGAGCAGTGTTCTGCGTGCCTTTTCTATTCTATTCAAGCATGCTTGACAAACCAAAAATCACTTTGCGATGATCAGATTCTGTTCACTATAATGTTAGCTCATGGTTAGGCAAGAAAAAAAATAGTGCCGGAGTGGTGACCTTTTGCCAGCATCAGAAGAGATCGTGGCGAGACGAGAATGTCTGTTGCTGGTCAACCATGGAAGGTGATGGCTGGAGGCACAAGCAGCCTGGGGATTGCCTGAATTTATTCTAGCATTTATTTCAAGAGGGCTTGTATACAAAAACAGGGATGTAATGGCTGGTCAGGCTGCATTTGGAATATTGTGAGCAATTTTGGGCACCATATCTTAGGAAGGATGTGCTGGCTCTGGAGAGGGTCCAGAGGAGGTTTATAAGAATGGTCTCAGGAATGATGAGCGTTTGTCGGCACTGGGCCTGTACTCGCTGGAGTTTAGAGAATGAGGGGGCCCTCATTGAAACGTACAGAATTGGATAGAGTGGATGTGGAGAGATGTTTCCACTAGTGGGAGAGTCTAGGACTAGAGGTCACAGCCTCAGAATTAAAGGATGTTCTTTTAGGAAGGAGATGAGGAGACATTTATTTAGTCGAAGGGTGGTGAATCTGTGGCATTCTTTGTGACAGAAGGCTGTGGAGGCCAAGTGTAGGCATTTTTTTGGCAGAAATAGATATATTCTTGATTAGCACAAATGTCAGAGGTTATATGAAGAAGACAGGAGAATGGAGTTAGGAGGGAGAAATAGATCAGCCGTGATTGAATGGAGGAGTAGACAATGGGCTGGATGGCCTAATTCTACTATCCCTTATCTTATGAATTGGGCACTGCTCAAAACAACTGTAAAGTGGACTGGACTTGGCAGATGGTGGCAAAAAATGGCACTATTTCTGCACAATTGCTAATCGGGGATGGTATAGCAATACTCTACTGGTGTATTTGCAAGAAAATCATTTCACTCCCTGTTTGCACTTTGCACATGTGACAAGAAAGCACCATTGGACCATTAATGTTGCACCTGTTTACAATTATCCTGAAGGCCTGGCTTCTTCCTGTCTCTAATAGTCTCCAGTCTTAATGATATGAGCTCCCAAAACCCCCAGTTCTGATCCTGAGCATTCTTAATTGAGTTGGTTCTGTTGTTGACTGGGGAGTCTTTGTCTTGCTAGGTCCTGTTCTAGAATTCCCTAACCCTTTCAGGTTTCCTACCTCAGTTTATTCTTATTCCTTTTGACCACGGTTTTGGATGTCCACTCTGACATCTCTTGTGGCATGTTGATGAAGCTTTCATGCAATGCAGTCTCCTGGGATATGTTGCTATAAATCTCTGTGTGAAGTGATATTGCTGGGAGAGAATTACTACCCTGTTGGCCTAATGACAGTCCCGACATTTCATAAGTTCATTAGGTGTAGGTGCAGAATTAGGCCCTTTGGCCCATCAAGTCCACTCCACCATTCAATCATGGTTGATCTATCTTTCCTCCTCAACCCCATTCTCCTGCCTTTTCCTCATAACTCCTTACACCCTTTTTAAGCCATGTGTTTAAAGCTCTGAGGCAGTAGAGCAGGTCAATAATAGTCATACAACAATGAGTTGTCCAGGATAAAAACAACCTCTTTGTCTCACGTTGCCTAACTCCATTTGTCTGTCCCTGGGCCATATCACTCCTCCTGGTCTTGTAATCCCTTTGGGTCATCTTTGTTAAAAGGACAAATGATTGTTTGTGTCCCTAGTAATCATTCTCAACGCATTCCCCATGTTGGGGGAGTCCAGAAGCAGGGGTCACTCTTTAAGAATAAGGGGTTGGCCATTTAGGACTGAGATGAGGAAAAACTTTTCCACCCAGAGTTGTGAATCTGTGGAATTTTCTGCCACAGAAGGCAGTGGAGGCCAATTCACTAGGTGTTTTCAAAGGGAGTTTGATTCAGCTCTTCGGAATCAAGGGATTATGGGGAGAAATCTGGAACGGGGTACTGATTTTAGGTGATCAGACATGACCATATTGAATGGCGGTGCTGGCTCGAAGGGCCTATTTCGATGTTTCTATTCTTCTATACCAACCAACGCAATTGCCCAGTGCCCTCACTGAATTATTGAACCATCTCACTTGTGGAAATATTTAATTCCCTGTGCCTGGAGTATGTTGTTTATTTAAATAAGATGCACATGACCTGATGCAGTGCCTGCTTTGGGTTTCACTGAGTAGAATCAGTCTCATGATTGCATTCCTTGTCGATTCTGAATGCCCTTTTGAAGTTCTTGATGCCAGCCTGCGTTTCCTGAATACTATTTCCTAACCGCTTACAATGTCCGACATTTGTGTGGTGTCACTGATGTGTACAGCTATTGTTCAGATCTGAAACTAGTGCACTGCTGGACTTTGACCATTGTATTAGATTAAAGGAGATCAAATGAGAGGGAGTTTACAATTTAGTGCAACAATGAATGATGCATTTACCTCAGCGTGCGTGTTACTCCAACCACATTGATCAGCTGAACAATCTCCAGTTGTTTAAAATGTGTTGCGTTGTTCTATTCTGATTTTATTGTGAACTTGAAGTGGGACAGTATTCATGTGCTTTTTTTAACTGCATCATAAAGTTAGCCTGCTACCTTTTAGTGTTTTTGAACTGCACCCATGACTTTTCCTCTCAAAGTCGAAGCACTTTGATATTCTTCCTCCAGAAGCAGGATGCATTAAATTGCATGTCACTTCTGCTCATTTTTCAGTGCTGCCTTAGTCTTCTCTTGAAACGGACGACTGTCCTCCTCACTGTTATTTATGTTGTCAAAATGTTGTGTCGTCTGAAAATGTTGAGTTTATGATATCTGTTGAATAAGCACCATGGTGATTATAATAATGCGAGTCTTTGGAGATCCCACTGCAAACATCTCCACTGAGAGAAATATATCACCAATCAATGTATCACCAATGCCTCTATCTCTCCCGATACTAATGTTTCAATGTTCCATCTTTCCCTTTATGTCTATTCCTGAGTCAGTTATACACATGGATACATGCCCTTTGGCCCAACTCATCAATGCTAACCAAGATGCTCCATCTTAACTAGTCCCATTTGCCTATGCCTGGCCCAGATCCTGCTAAACCTTTCCTATCCATGTACCTGTCCAAAATACCATCTGAATGTATTTATTGTACCTGCCTCAACGACTTACTCTGGCAGCTCGTACCACATACCCACTGTGGAAGCTGTAGCAGTTGCCTCAACTACCTCTTCTGGCAGCTTGTTCCATATACCCACCTGTGTGGATATGGACTGTGTGGATATGGATATACCCACTTGTTCCATATATCCACTGTGTGGAAAATGGGTTATTATCCTAATATTGTTTGAAATTTCCCTTACACATTTCCACAACCTTGATCAACCTGCTTTGTTTTTTCATTAAGAGACTCAGTAGGGTTTAGGGCCACCATTTCCCCCCCAAATAAATCAGTGTTGCCTGATCCTTAACATTTGCTTGGTCAAATAAGGATTGAGTTAGTCTTTGACGCCACTAACTGTTAGTGTTTGCATAACCAGCACTGGGCTGGCATCTTGTGGACTGGGCTGGCATCTTGTTATTTGTAATCTACCTTTTTTTTGTTCTGAACAAGAGTGGCATTTACACTTCCTCTAGGAAATTAAAGATTAAAAAAAAGAATATACTCGGTGTGACAGTGTGTAATGAATGTCTGAATTAACTAAATGTATCTTTTAAATTCTTTTCTAAATGGGGAGAGAATCCTGATATCGGAGATGCAAAGGGCCTTGGGAGTGTTTGTGCAGGATTCCCAAAAAGCTAATCTGCAAATTGAATCAATAGTAAAGAAAGCAAACACGATGCTAGCATTTATTTCAAGAGGGCTTATGTACAAACACAGGGATGTAATGCTGAGGCTCTAAGGCGCTTATCAGGCCGCATTTGGAATCTATCTATTTATGTCGTTCATTCCAACTTGGGGTTGAGTGGTGCCATCTGTTTCATCATGTCCTGCCACTCTCCTCTGTCCTTAGCTAGCCTGCTAGCTCTGACCAGGGAGTCGATGTTCTATTTGCTGCAGTCTGCTTTCAGGCAGTCACTCCACCTTTTTGGTGGTCTTCCTCGGGCAGTTTCCATGGACACGTGCCTCAATTGCTAATTTGGGAAAGCGTGCCGGTGGCATTCGCTGGATATGGCCCAAGTAACGTGGTCTTTTCGTTGTAATTCTGTCCTGAATGGTTCATTCCATACCAAGGGTTGCACGTATGGTGGTGTTCCGGATCCTGTCGAGAAGTGGCGCTCCCATTATTTTGCGAAGACACATTTCAAATGTTGAAAGTCTGTTTCCATCTTCCTTCATTAGTGTCCATGTTTCCGCTCCATCCAGCAGTATTGAGAGCACTATATAGAGCTCGGTCTTAGTGCTGCTTCAGATGTCTTTGGTGCTCCATATCTTTTGGAGTTTTTGAACAGTCCCAACAGCTTTCCCAACGAGCAAATTTACGTGTTTGGAGCAGGATCCGGTTTGTCATATCTTTCCTCCTAGATAACTCCTCAATCTGGGCTAATGATGTACCATTGATTTTGATATTTATTTTTATATTCCCTTTGGAGATTGCCTGCACTTGTTGATTTTCAGTCCCAGAGCTTTACTGCTTTCAATTTT
This sequence comes from Amblyraja radiata, assembly GCF_010909765.2. Lineage (NCBI taxonomy): Eukaryota > Metazoa > Chordata > Chondrichthyes > Rajiformes > Rajidae > Amblyraja > Amblyraja radiata. Next base: position 119,910,284 of record NC_045959.1, read on the forward strand.
GGGCACCATATCTGAGGAAGGATGTGCTGGCTCTGGAGAGGGTCCAGAGGAGGTTTACAAGAATGATCCCAGGAATGTATAGGTTAACATATGATGAGCGTTTGACGGCACTGGGCCTGTACTCGCTGGAGTTTAAAAGAATGAGGGGGGACCTCATTGAAACGTACAGAATAGTGAAAGGCTTGGATAGAGTTAATGTGGAGAGGATGTTTTCACTAGTGGGGGAATCTAGGACTAGAGGTCATAGCCTCAGAATTAAAGGATGTTCTTTTAGGAAGATGAGAGAGAATTTCTTTAGTAAGAGGGTGATGAATCTGTGGAATTCTTTGCCAAAGAAAGCCGTGGAGGCAAAGTCAGTGGATATTTTTAAGGCAGAGATAGATTCTTGATTAGTACGTGTGTCAGAGATTATGGGGAGAAGGCAGGAGAATGGGATTAGGAGGGAGAGATAGATCAACTATGATTGAATGGCAGAGTAGACGTTGGGCCGAATAGCCTAATTCAACTCTTATCACTTATGCCCTTTTTGAAACTGACCGATGTGATTGGCTTAGTTAGATTGAACATTAATGATGTATTTAGGTGGACATTTCACCTATTGTTATACATCCTGAATAGCGGACTGAATTTTAAATTCTGGGCATCACGCCTATTCAGTAAAAAGATACTGTGCCATTAATTCAACTTCAGTAGGTTTCCCGAATGATTAGCCAGCTAATTCTCCCACAAGTCCCTTCAGTTGTTATTGAAAAAAAAATCTTAAATATGCACATCCTTGTAAAAAAGATGCGGTTCTGCCCTATTAATAGAAAGGTATTACAAACCAGATTCAATCCTTGGTATGTGATGCTCTGGCTAAATTTAGCAGAGCCTTGCATGATTTGCTGGCACGAAGCCTTGTAAACAAACTGAAGTCGCCTGTTTTGCCGTGTCTTGTTCTGTGTTGTGGAGTAATGGTGCACTTGCAATTAAATAATTGCGCAACAGCCCTCATTGTTTACCTGGCCACGTTCGTGAAAGCTGCGCTGACCAAAGGGCTGGAGTTTTAACAAACATCTTTCAATGTCTTTCACTATTTTTAGAAACTTAGAAAATAGGTGCAGGAGTAGGCCATTCGGCCCTTCGAGCCTGCACCGCCATTCAATATGATCATGGCTGATCATCCAACTCAGTATCCCGTACCTGCCTTCTCTCCATACCCCCTGGTCCCTTTAGCCACAAGGGCCACATCTAACTCCCTCTTAAATATAGCCAATGAACTGGCCTCAACTACTTTCTGTGGCAAAAAAATTCTCATCTCGGTACCTAAAAGACTTCCCCCTTATCCTTAAACTGTGACCCCTTGTTCTGGACTTCCCCAACATCGGGAACAATCTTCCTGCATCTAGCCTGTCCAACCCCCTAAGAATTTTGTAAGTTTCTATAAGATCCCCCCTCAATCCTAAATTCTAGCAAGTACATGCCGAGTCTATCCAGTCTTTCTTCATATGAAAGCCCTGCTATCCTAGGAATCAGTCTGGTGAACCTTCTCTGTACTCCCTCTATGGCAAGAATGTCTTTCCTCAGATTAGGAGGCCAAAACCCTAATCCGAGGGCCCTCATTTCAGCGGGCATCGAAGAAGAGCAAGGTGCCATGCCTCCCACACTACTGAGCAGTGGCACTTGTGTCCATTGTGACGAAGTGTCGAAAGGTTGGTTATGATGCAGATCAACCCCCGTCTTACCCACTGCAGTTCGCCTGCCGCCAGAACAGAGCAACAGCGGATGCGATGTTGCTGGCTCTCGACTCTGCACTGGACCACTTGGCCAACAAGAGCATGTATGTCAGGCAACACCATCATCCCGATCAAACTTGCTGTCAGATTGGGGGAACAGGGTAGGGTCTACTTGGCCCTCTGCTTGCTCATCAGCAGACCTGTAGATTTGGCAACAACACTTCCTCCTCGATAACCATCAACATGAGTGCCCTGCAAGGCTGTGCTCCGTTCCCTGCTTTACTCACTCTGCACCCAGACACTGCTCCAACACCGTCTTTAAATTTGCCAACGATCTCAGTGTTATTCCTCAAATAGCAGGGGAGGTAGGAGTGATATAAACAATCTTATTTGGTGCTGCCTGAACAACACACTTGCTTTCAACACAAGCGAGGTGAAAGAGCTAGTTATTGACGTCAGAAAGGGGAAGCTGAGGATCTTCATCGCCTGGCCGACGGTGGAGAGAGTCAACAGCTTCAAGTTCCTGGGCATACATAGCCGCCGCGGTGCAGGGATTGCTGGTTGGCACAGACTCGATGGCCGAAGGGCCTGTTTCCGCGCTATCTCTGAACTAATCTAAAGTCTGCGGCTCCTTGCTCCTTCAAGAATGTCATTGTTCTGTTCAAGGTGCATACGACAATTAAATTCTCTTGTCTCTATGAAATGCCTTCTCCCCCCCCCCCCCCCCCCACCGTTTTGGGCTTCTGGTTAGGAACAGTTATCCACTGATACTAACAGTTATCCATTTGATTCTTCAGTCTTACTTTGAAAGATGCAGAATCTTTGTCGGAGATGTTGAAAGCTCCCCTGATGGCTCAGAGAATTTTCCAATCAGTGTTTCTGCAGATAAAAAAAAAACCTAGATGGCAGCTTTATGCTGAACACAATCGTGTACTGTTGTGTTAGTTAACAGATGAGTAACCAGAGAAGCAGGCACCTGATCTGGAGATAAAAACAGAACATCATATAAAGACAGAACACATTTTCCAAGCTCTAGCTGCAGAGAAAGAATCGGTTAGTGTTTCACGCTGGTGACCATGCATCCAAATGTTTTGAGTCCTAAAGCTGAAGCCTCAACCCACTTTCTTTACTAATACTTTACATGCTGACTATTTCTGTCATCTTTGACTAGAATTCACAGCACAAAAATGCACCATTTGCATTCAAGCAGCCTATGCCAATGTTTATGCTCCACTTGAGGGACCTTCATCTTATTTAAGTTTACGAGCACAATCCTGGATTCCATCTCCCTTGTCCAGACTCTTCCTCAACTGTTTCTTGGTTTCAATGGGAGTTTATTTTGGATTTCTACCATCTGTAATATTTTGCTTTTGAATTGCTTGTCTGGAAGCCCAGGTTCTGATCGAAGGTAGACAAAACTGCTGGAGAACTCAGCGGGTGAGGCAGCATCTATGGAGCGAAGGAATAGGAGACGTTTCGGGTCGAGAAGAAGGGTCCAGAGATGCTGCCTCACCTGCTGAGCTTCTCCAGCCTTTTTGTCTACCTTCGATTTTTCCAGCATCTGCAGTTCTTTCTTAAACAGGTTCTGATCAAAGTAATGTAATAGTAAAGTAAATTGAATAGGTGATGTTTTGGGCCGGGACCCTTCAATCTGAAAAAGGGTCCCAACCCAAAAGTCACCTATCCATGTTCTCCACAGATGCTGCCTGATCTGCTTAGTTACTCCAGCACTCTGTGAAACATCACCTCTCCATGTTCTCCACAGATGCTGCCTGACCCGCTGAGTTACTCCAGCACTGTGAAACATCACCTCTCCATGTTCTCCACAGATGCTGCCTGACCCGCTGAGTTACTCCAGCACTCTGTGAAACATCACCTCTCCATGTTCTCCACAGATGCTGCCTGACCCGCTGAGTTACTCCAGCACTCTGTGAAACGTCACCTATCCATGTTCTCCACAGATGCTGCCTGACCCGCTGAGTTACTCCAGCACTCTGTGAAACGTCACCTATCCATGTTCTCCACAGATGCTGCCTGACCCGCTGAGTTACTCCAGCACTCTGTGAAACGTCACCTATCCATGTTCTCCACAGATGCTGCCTGACCCGCTGAGTTACTCCAGCACTCTGTGAAACGTCACCTATCCATGTTCCCCACAGATGCTGCCTGACCCGCTGAGTTACTCCAGCACTGTGAAACGTCACCTATCCATGTTCTCCACAGATGCTGCCTGACCCGCTGAGTTACTCCAGCACTCTGTGAAACGTCACCTATCCATGTTCTCCATAGATGCTGCCTGACCCACTGAGTTACTCCAGCACTCTGTGAAACGTCACCTATCCATGTTCTCCACAGATGCTGCCTGACCCACTGAGTTACTCCAGCACTCTGTGAAACGTCACCTATCCATGTTCTCCACAGATGCTGCCTGACCCGTTGAGTTACTTCAGCACTCTGTGAAACGTCACCTATCCATGTTCTCCACAGATGCTGCCTGACCTGCTGAAATACTTTGTCTTCTTTTGTTAACCAGCATCTACAGTTACTTGTGACTGTGGGTAATTTAATGCATTTACTGAATGTGGCTTACTATAGCCAGGTGGTTGAAGGAATGAATGTTTACTATGGTGGGAGGGTTGTCAGGAGCCTGCCGTATACTGAGTGGTGTTGGAGCTGCTGCTATTGGGGCAGACAGCATATTAAATCATATTCCTTTCACGAGAGCGTTGCAAATGATAAAAGACTTTGGGGTGTGGGCGGATGAGTCACTGGCTGCAGCCACTGTATTTGTGCAAGTCTTCCAGTCAATGGTGATCTCCTCCAGGATGATGATGGTGGAGAAGTTCATGAATAGTAATGTTCTTGAATAACACAGGCATGTGCCTGGACTGTCTTTTTGGACATTGTCATTGTGCCAGCCAATACTTGTATATTGTTTGTCATTCTGCTTGCAGGCACCTGCTGCTTCATTTTCTTTGGAGTTGTCACAGGCATGTAAAAAAGTTAAAATGTCTTGATGTCAAAGGCATCTCTCACCTTGCTTCTGGAATTCAGCGGGTGAGGCAGCATCTACGGAGTGAAGGAATAGGTGACGTTTCGGGTCGAGACCCTTCTTCCGACTCTGAAGAAGGGTCTTAACCCGAAACGTCACCTAATCCTTCACTCCATCGATGCTGCCTCACCCGCTGAGTTTCTCCAGCATTTTTGTCTACCTTCGATTTTCCAGCATCTGCAGTTCTTAAACATTGCTTCTAGAATTAAGCACTTTAATCCATGTTTGGATCAACTGTAAAGGGGTCTGCAGCCAGGTCTTCCTGTTGAAACTGAAGATCAATAGGTAGAAACAAGGAACTGCAGGTGCTGTCTTAAACCAAAGAAAGTCACAAACATGCTGGAGAAACTCAGTGGGTGAGGCAGCATCTAGGGTGCGAAGGAATATGTGACGTTTTGGGTCGAGAACTCCCCCTTCCCTCCAACTCTACATCCTTTCTCCGGAAGGGTCGTGCCTGTTAAGCCCATTGTTGGATGGGGAATGTATGAACTTGAGAAATAATGTGTTGAACTGGTAAAAACAACTCAATAGACAATAGGTGCAGGAGTAGGCCATTCGGCCCTTCGAGCCAGCACCGCCATTCAATGTGATCATGGCTGATCATCCCCAATCAGTACCCCGTTCCTGCCTTCTCCCCATATCACCTGACTCCGCTATTTTTAAGAGCCCTACCTAGCTCTCTCTTGAAAGCATCCAGAGAACCGGCCTCCACCGCCCTCTGAGGCAGAGAATTCCACAGACTCACCACTCTCTGTGAGAAAAAGTGTTTCCTCATCTCCGTTCTATATGGCTTACAACTTATTCTTAAACTGTGGCCTCTGGTTCTGGACTCCCCCAACATCGGGAACATGTTTCCTGCCTCTAGCGTGTCCAAGCCCTTAACAATCTTATACGTTTCAATGAGATCCCCAGGTGGAGGTGGAGGACTGGTGGGGGTGGGGATGGGGGAAGTATGTGGAAGTAACTTCTACTTGCACTCCCCACCCCCCCCCCCCCCCCCCCCATCCTATTTTAACAATTTATCCACAGTTCTCCACATTGCTTCCCTCTTGAGATCACATCATCCCTACCCAACAATGGACCTACCAGGGCATCAGACACAAAATGGTGGAGTAACTCAGCGGGACAGGCCGCATCTCTGGAGAGAAGCAATGGGTGACGTTTCAGGTCAAGACCCTTCTTCAGACTGATCAGATCAGTGTTTCACAGTGTTGGGTAGATGCCAGGAATATATTTGTTTTGACACAGCAAAAAGTGCTCAGCATTCTCGCCAGACTCTTCGCTACGTTCCGTGCTCTTGTACATTTTTTGATATCACATGGAGCGAATGGAATTGGTGGAAGATTGCTTCCACATTGTATACCTCATGAGGAAGCTGAGATGAATCATTCGTTCAGCAATTTTGATTGGACGTGACTACATCAGTCATGCCTTGAGCACATCTGCTGGACCTTGCCATCTTGAGGAAGAGGATAGTTTTGGAAGCCTCCATTTTCTCCTCATCCATCCCCTAGTCCGCAACTCCTCCCTGTTAAAGGCAGCATCTGGCATGCCTGACATCATTGTATACATCATAGGTCAGGCATTGAGTATAAGAATCAGGAAGTCATGTTGCAGTTTTATATTACTTTGGATGCCAAGCAAACCATATGCCTTTACCGGGAAGGTATTGGGGGCTGGTGGAGGGACAAAACAGTGGTTGCTTTATAACACCATGGATAGGTGATGTGGCAGATCAGGACCTTTCTTCAGACTGATGAGGCCAGCACCTGCAGTTCCTTGTTTCTCCAGTGATTGGAGTTCAGGCTCGACCTCTGCGACTGTCTGTTTGCAAGTTTTACCTGGACCTAATGGGTTTACTACAGATGCTTTGGTTTGCTCCCACATCTGAGTGGCTGGTTCATTGCTACTGTTAATTAGGTCTTGGGTAAGTGAGTGCGGGGGAATTGGGAAGTTTATGAAGGTGGAGAGAAATGAGTGGACTGTTAGAGCCAGAATAGGCTCATTAAAGGAGCCACTAAGTCAATTGTCTTATGGAACTATGACAGCGAGGAAAAAATTCTTCCTCTCTTGCCTTGGTGAACCAAGACTGAAGCGGTGATCTGATGAATTGTATCGAGTTAAATGGTATAATTATATCTAGCATAATCTTGTACAACATAAAACCTCCTCAACTTTCTTAGCTTGATAGAAAATCAAGCTGGGCCATTACAGTACTTGTAACTCAGTTTCTCACTGGGCAATAAACTAGTTTGGCTGGGAAGACTGGTTTTATGACATTGCTCAGCACAACCTTGCCCATGAAATCTGATTTGTACAGAATTGCTTCACAGTGAGCTAGTCTCTACAGAGTTTTTCTCACAGAGAGTTGTGAGTCTGTGGAATTCTCTGCCTCAGAGGGCGTGGAGGCCGGTTCTCTGGATACAACAAGAAGCTGGTCAAACTGGTTAAACGAGCTAGCTCAGTGCTGGAGGGGAGAGTAGACTCTGGGATGGATGTGCTTGAGAGGCGTATGAGGCACAAGGTGCAGGCCATCCTGAAAAACCCCGGGCATTCCCTCCATGTAATTCTGGAGAGTCAAAAGAGCACTCGGAACAACAACCGGCTCCTCTCCCTGCCCTGTAGAACGGAGCGGTTCAGGAGATCCTTCACCCCTGCAGCTATTAGATTTTATAATTCGGACCGCTAGGCTGTAGGGGGATGCATTTTGCAATTTTTTATTTTTAATTGTTAATTATTGGTCTTTTTAAGTATTTATTGCTCTCAGGTAATGTCCACATTGTTATCTATGTATTTTCTGTCTGCGTTCGTTTTGAATCTGGGTTTGTTGGTTGGGGGCTTCTGGACATCTGAATTTCCCTGAGGGGATCAATAAAGTATTTATTATGATTATTATTATTATTATTACTTTCAAGAGAGAGCAAGATAGGGCTCTTAAAGATAGCGGAGTCAGGGGATATGGGGAGAAGGCAGGAACGGGGTACTGATTGGGGATGATCAGCCATGATCACATTGAATGGCGGTGCTGGCTTGAATGGCCGAATGGCCTACTCCTGCACTTATTGTCTATTGCCTAAATCACTAATATCTGTTTTGCTTTCATTGAACTACTCATACCGAACACTAAGCATTCATTTAACAGTCACTGGTTATCAAAAAATACAGCAAAATTACACCACCTTGTTCTGGCGGGCTGAGGAATGGTTAATGGAGTTTGTTGCAGATAAGTGAGAGGTGTTGTTTTGCAAAGTCAAACTCGGACAGGACCTTCACAGTGATTGGCAGGGCTCTGGGAGTGTTGTAGATCTAGGAATGCAGGTACATAGTTCCTTGAAAGTGGTGTCGCTAGGGTAATCAAGAAGGCTTTTGGTACATTGGCCTTCATCAGTCAGGATATTGAGTATCGAAGTTGGGATGTTATGTTATAGTTGTACAAGGCGTAGGTGAGGCCACATTTGGAGCATTGATTTCAGTTCTACTATAGGAAAGGGTGCTGAGAGGAATTACGAGGATGTTACCAGGGCGTGAGGGCCTGAGCTACAGGTAGAAGTTGGGCAGGCTAGGACTTTATTCCTTAGAGTGCAGGAGGTTGTGGGGTGATCTTAGAGGTGTATAAAATCATGTGGGGAATAGATGAGTGAATGCAGAATCAAGAACCAGAGGATAAAGGGCCTGTCCCACTTAGGCGATTTTTTTTAGGCGACTGCCAGCAACTAGGACAATGGAAATCACAGAATTCAGCACCAGCGACAACCTACGACAGCACAAATTGTCGCCACAGTGGGCAAACATTTTTCAGCATGTTGAACATTTTTCGGCAGTCCCCTAAAAAATCGCCTAAGTGGGACAGATAAATATATGGTGAGAGTGGAAAGATTTAATAGGAACCCAAGGGGCCACATTTTCACACAGACGTATGGACATATGGAATGCCGTCAGAGGAGGTAGTTGAGGCAGGTACTATGACAAGCATTTGCATCTTCTGCCTGAAGGGGATGGGCGAAAAGGGAATGACTGAGATTAAAAATGGTGATTAGTGCTTTCCGAAGGCAGCATGAAGTGTAGATGGAGTGGAATGAGAGAGAGTTGGGGGCGGCTGCTTTGTGTGATGTACTGGCTATGTCCACAACTCTCTGAATATCCTTGTGGTCAGGGGCAAAGCTGTTCCCAAATCGAGCTGTGATTCATCCCAGTAGGATGCTTCTGCTGTAAAAGTTGGTGAGAGTAGTTGAAGGCGTGAGGAAGCAGTAGCTTTGGTGTTTCGTTTTGCTGTAGCTTCAGTGTGGATGGTCCAGGTCAGCTTGATGGTATTCTTTATACCTAGGAACTTGGAGCTCACAACCATTGGTGTGTGCAGCACCTTGTTTCTGATATTTTGCATTGGTGCCCATCATGGATCCTACAGTGTAATTGTTCATCCCCCAAGGTTTCCCCCAAACACCTTTTTCCATTGATATGGGTAGGTTACTTTTCAGGTCGAGATCCTCTTTCAGTCTGATGGGTCCCGAACGGAAACGTCACCTATCCGTGTTCTCCAGAGATGTTGCCTGTCCTGCTGAGTTACTCTGCAGTACTTTGTCCTTTTGTGTATTAACCAGCATCTGCAGTTTCCACCCTTTTCGATGGGATTGATTTCGTAATTGAGCGATGCATTCCTATGTGCTTAAGAAGGAACTGCAGATGCTGGAAAATCGAAGGTAGACAAAAGTGCTGGAGAAACTCAACGGGTGCAGCAGCATCTATGGAGCGAAGGAAATAGGCAACGTTTCGGGCCGAAACGTTGCCTATTTCCTTCGCTCCATAGATGCTGCTGCACCCGCTGAGTTTCTCCAGCACTTTTGTCTACAATGCATTCCTATATGTTCTTTTGTCCTTCAATATATAGCATTAAAATTCCCAGCAGAATTTTGCCTGGGGTTGGCCAGTTGTGTATCAGTTTATTGAGCGGGTCATTTGACCTGTCATTTGGCACTGATTGTGCAGTTCCAGTTGCAACTCGGAAAATGCTGGTGTTTTAGATTGCCTCTTGAATGCGCCAGGCTGACCTTGGGCAGTCGACACCACTAGTTAATCAGTGGGGGAGGAGGGAAGGTTGGCCTCACTCGTGTCGCTATTGTTGACTCGTGGGTTTTATTGACGGACTCATTCTTGTCCCCCCTCAATCAAGGACATAGCTGGGAAACGTCACTGGAGATTTCACAACCAGGAACTGAAAATTCAGGAAACATTCAGCAGGTCGAGCCGCATTTACAAAAAGAGAAATAGGGTTTTATCTCAAGTTCAAGTGAGTTTATTGTCATGTGTCCCTGTATAGGACAATGAAATTCTTGCTTTGCTTAAGCACACAGAAAATAGTAGGCATTTACTACAAAACAGATAAATGTGTCCATATACCATGATATAAATATATACACACATGAATAAATAAACTGGTAGTGCAAATAACAGAAAGTGATTGCTAATAATCAGAGTTTTGTCCGAGCCAGGTTTAATAGCCTGATGGCTGAGGGGAAATAGCTATTCCTGAACCTGGTTGTTGCAGTCTTCAGGCTCCTGTACCTTCTACCTGAAGGTAGCAGGGAGATGAGTGTGTGGCCAGGATGGTGTGGGTCCTTGATGATACTGCCAGCCTTTTTGAGGCAGCGACTGCGATAAATCCCCTCGATGGAAGGAAGGTCAGAGCCGATGATGGACTGGGCAGTGTTTACTACTTTTTGTAGTCTTTTCCTCTCCAGGGCGCTCAAATTGCCGAACAAAGCCACGATGCAACCGGTCAGCATGCTCTCTACTGTGCATCTTGAGATACAAGTTAGACCATTAAGGAAGGGCCTGTCCCACTTAGCCGATTTTTTTGGGCGACCACAGGCGACTGACTGCCGCAAAATTTTCAGCATGTTGAACATTTTTCGGCGACAATTTTTGCTGTCGTAGGTTGTTAGCCAGGTGCTGTAGGCGAATTCCATTAAAACTAGTCCCTGTCAGTCACCTAAATGGGACAGGCCCTTGTGGCATAGGAGCATTATTAGGCCGACAAAAATGCTGGAGAAACTCAGCGGGTGAGGCAGCATCTATGGAGCGAAGGAAATGGGCAACGTTTTGGGTCGAAACCCTTCTTAAGCATTATTAGGCCATTCGGCCCATTGAGTCGACCACCATTTGATCGTGGCTTATCTATCTTTCCCTCCCAACCCCATTCCCCTGCCTTCTCCCTGTAACCTTTGACACCCTTACTAATCAAGGCACTATCAATTTCTGCTTTAAAAATTCTGACACAGACCTGGTTTTACTTGAGATTTTCCCGCATTGGCTGGTTTTTGAATTTTACATACAAGACTGTTCAATCCCATCAATTGGGTGGAACCAGAAGTTTAGAAAATTAAGATTTAAAATGAATTAGCACCAGTTATTATCTTAAATATTGTCCAACATTGATTCTGCTTCTGACCTCCCACCTACCCTGACCTTGCTCGATTGATCCCAGGCTGAGCCAGAGACTCTAGGAATGGTTGGGATATTCCCTGCGTTCCACAATGGCCCCCATGCGCAGGGACCAACAGGCCCTCGCTCTGACTCTCCTGCAGCTCTGGGATCACTCACCCAGACCAGCACTGGACCCCAACTTTACTTCATTCTACAGCAGATCCACGCATTCAATAAACGGTCCCTCGCCTATCTTGACTTCACCAAGGATCACAACCTCCACCCTTGTCGTAGAAAAACAGTCTGATGAAGGGTCTCAACTCGAAATGTCACCTATTCATTAGTGAAAGGAGAAGAATTGGGCCATTCGGCCCATCAAGTCTACTCCGCCATTCAATCATGCCTGTGTAGGAAAGAACTGCAGATGCTGGTTAAATCGAAGTAACTCAGCGGGTCAGGCAGCATCTCTGGAGAGAAGCAATGGGTGACAGCCTTCCTCACTCATGGCTGATCTTTCTTTCCCTCTTAACCCCATTCTCCTGCCTTCTCCCATAACCCCTGACACCCTTTATCCAGAGATGCTGCCTGACCCACTGAGTCTCTCCAGCATTTAGTGTCTATCCTCACTCTGATTTAGTCCACCGGCCACTCAGTGTACCAATTGGATAACTGGCAAATGGGGGTCAGCCACTCATTGAAATGATGAGAGGTTGCTGTTCCCGACAGCTTGGTAACGGGAGGATGTTTGGACATCAGCAAGCCACTGCCAATTCAGCTACTTTCCAAAAGCAAAGGCGAGTATCAGCAATAACTGATGGTCAGTGCGTCAGATCCAGTTAACTCTCTGTCCACATGTTACACTTTCTGCATTGTTGTATAATAATCATGAGTTGCCAGAGTGTGATTATGATTGCCCAGGGCTTAGCTCTGTTTCAGATCAGCCAACTGAACAAAATCAGTGCTTGTGCAGGGGTGGGAGATTGCAACCTTCACGTGGTGCGCCCTGTTTCGACGAATTTGATTTGAATTTGAATTTGAATTTGATTCCTTTATTGTCATTCAGACCTTTCGGTCTGAACGAAATTACGTTGCCTGCAGTCATACGCAGTAACAATAAATAACAAAACATACAATAAACACAAATTAACATCCACCACAGTGAGTTCACCAAGCACATCCTCACTGTGATGGAGGCAAAGTCTTAGTCTCCGTCTCTTCCCTCCTTGTTCTCCCTCTGCACTGAGGCGATCGATCCAGGCCGAAGATGCCGCTCTCCAGTCCAGCGGACCTCCGTGGCGATGTCGCCGCTGCCGAAAGCCGGAACGCCGTCTCTGCTCCGAGTCGGCCCGCCACAGCCTCAGCTCCGAGTCCCGCTGCAACAGCTCCGAGTCCCGCAGCCTCAGCTCCAGGCCGCTGCATCAGCTCCGAGTCCCGCTGCAACAGCTCCGAGTCCCGCAGTCTCAGCTCCGGGCCGCTGCCGAAAGCTGGAATGCCGCATCAGCGAGTCGGGCCACCACTGCCTCGGCCCCGAAGACGGCCAACCTCGCGTTGGTAAGTCCTGGCTGGCTCTGCCTCCGGAGCCTCGAGGTCGGTCGCAGGTTGGAGACCGCCAGCTCCGCCATTAGGGCTCAGCGCAGACGGAGGCAGAGAAGGGGGATACGACAAAAAAAAGTCGCATTCCCCCGAAGGGAGAGACAAAAAAACATGTTTCATCAAAAAAACATGCAATCAACCCGGCATGCACAATCAAATAAGATCAAATAGAACAAGTTGTCCTTCAACTTTCGGCTGTGCACGCCTTACGCAAGAAGAAGAAGAAGTGCTTGTGCAGTTGGACTTCTTTAACAAATGGAAAAATGTAATTGAATTCAACATAAGATGGGGCTGAGAAAGTTATTGGTGAAATAAGGATTTCATTCCACTCATGTTGGGGAAAAGACCATTTCTGTTGTATCTGATTTTATAATGTGTACCTGATTTTATAATGACAGCCTTTGAAATTGTGGAAACCTAGCTTATAAATTAAGAGTCAAGAGCGTTTAATTGTCACAGAGCAATGAAATTCTTACAGTGGATAGCATAATTAAAAAACCAAATTAAAACAAATGTGGTGCTAAACTACAAAGTCATGAGTGCATCCAAGGCAGTTTGTAGTTTAGTTACTGTTCAAAACCCTTATTGTTGGTGGGAGGAAGCTGTTCTTGAACCTGGACGTCAGTTTTCAGACTTCTATATCATCCTGATGGCAGGAGTGAAATAAGAGTGGCCAGGGTAGGTGGGACTTTAATGCTGGCTGCCTTTGTGAAGAAGTGCCTCCTGTAGATTCCTTCAATGGTAAGGAGATCTGTACCTGTGATAGACTAGGCCGTGTCCTCCACTTTTTGTAATCTTTGTTCCCGGGCGTTTGAGTTGCTGAGCCAGGCTGCGATGCAACCCACGTGTCCTCGCTATGAATCTGCCCTACATTAGATCGAGTGTAAAATGCTTTGTGGTTGGCTCAGGAAATGCATCTCCAAGGATCTATCGCAAAAGACATTACAAGCACTCGACTACCTTTGCCAATCTGATTTTTCCATTCTCCGAGTAGATTGTAAAAGCGTCAGTCACACTTTTATCGGAGGCATGGGTTCAGATCCCACCTCTGACACCATGTAAAAGTCTCAGTTACACTTTTGACACCATGTGAAAGTGTCAGTCACATAGATTAAACACAAACCTTTCTGCCAGTTAATATTCTACTACCGCACTGTTTCAGGAAGCCTGTATACCACTCCCACAAGTTACTTCTTGGTTTTATTTCTCTTCACAGCCCAGATTACTGCAACACTCTGGTTTCCTGAACTCTGATCATAACGCACTGTATGCCATAAAGGCTCATTGTCCTGGCAGTATAGTAGCTATCTGTATTTGGGTCACTTTATCACCACAGACGTTAGTGCTGCTGATCATTGAGACATTGCTCTTCTGGGCACCAGTACTATTGATGCCCATTTAACATGTGGTGAGAGCATCAGACTTTAGTAATGAAGAAATCTGCAAAAAAAAACTCATAACCATTAGCTCCACTCAGGTTTTGAGCTTGCATCAGGTCCAGGTGCTTTGAGTTTCACCTTCATGAAGGGTCTTCCGGTTGGCCTTGGTGACTGAGATGACCATACATACCCCTGTTAGCTAAGGTGGCCGGAGATGGCACGTCAGTGTTCTCCCTTTGAAGCATGCGTAGAGAGCATTGAGCTCGTCTGGGAGTGATGCCTCGCTGTCTGTCTGGTGAGCTGCCACTTGTGCTTGCCTTGTAGAAAGTTATGGAGTGTCAGCCCTGCCACAGCTGCTGAATCTTACAATCATTTCTCTAACTTCAAATAACTGTTTCTCCCTGTCCCTCCCTCACCCGAGTCATCGTACTAGTTTCACCGTCGTCCTGTTGAGTTTCACTGTTTAACTCGTTATCATTTACCCCACAGCCAACAATGGACCGTTGTGGGCTCCACCTTCCCTTGATCATCGTTGCTTTTTGCATATCTTTCATTCATTTGTTCTATTTACCTTCCATATCTCCCATTTCCCTTTCCTCTGATTCAGTTTGATGAAGGGTCTCGACTTGAGACATCACCTACTCCTTTTCCCCAGAGATGCTGCCAGACTTGCTGAGTCACTTCAGCTTTTTGTATCTATCTTCATTTAAATATAATTGTTGGTATAAAACCGCAGCACACATACATCTGGATGTTTGGTTTTATTTTGGACGTTTTTTGAGCCAAATGTGGGCAAGAATACCCTGATTGATATCAGAAATATGTGCATGCCTTGAACATGTAAATTTACTAAACTATTGAGAGCTAACTCCCTTCTCAGTGAGGCAATGAAGCACTGAAGTGTGAAATGACACATAATTAGTGTTTACTTGCAAAGGTGGGTAGAGTATTTCACACAGTTCTGCAGTGTTGACACTTCAGTTCTTATACATGTCTAAAACATCCATTTGCTCAATCTGCAGCAGTTTTAAAAGTGTGGGAAGGAACTGCAGATGATGCTGGTTTAAACTGAAGATAGACACAAAGTGCTGGAATAACTCAGTGGGACAGGCAGCATCTCTGGATAGAAGGAATGGGTGACGTTTCGAGTCGAGACCCATCTGTAGTTTTTAAAGTAATGAGCCAGTGTCTGCAGTGTCAAATATTATTGACACCATCATGAAGTTCAGTCGTATGTTGGAATGGAGCTTTAAGGGGCTGTCCCACTTGGGCGACTTCATTGGCGAGTTTAGAAGAGTTTTTAAAAAAATGACATGTTGAAAACCTCCTTTGACTATGTAGAAGACTAGCTTCGACCAGCTACGACTAACTTTTGGAAAATTGGACATCGAATAGTGGAGAGTGAAGACGACCTCCCTTCGACTATGCTGAAGACTATCTACGACTACCTTCGACTACCTACGAATAGCATGCTGACCTACCACGACCGACTACGACTAAACCTACGAGTAAACAAAATATCGATTTTTTTTTCCATGGCGACCTTTTTTTACTCGCGGGCATTTGTTAACGTATTGAAAAAAACGCCTTGACCTAGCTGAGGCCTCGAGTACGCGGGGACTACTCTTGAGCATGAAGGAGAGTTACAAAGACCTCCTAGGACCTCGTGTCGACTATGCTGCGAGTATGAGTCGAGGGCAAACTCGCCAGAACTCGCGCATTAGGTCGTCCAAATGGGACAGGCCCTTAAGTGCGAACTTTGGTTGCCTTGGTGTTTTCTGAAAACGTCCCTTGACCTGCCAAATTCTTATTTAATAGCAGTGACCTGTCCAGGTATACGTTTAAGAAGGAACTGCAGATGCTGGAAAAATCGAAGGTAGACAAAAATGCTGGAGAAACTCAGCGGGTGAGGCACCATCTATGGAGCGAAGGAATAGGCGATGTTTCGGGTTGAGACCCTTCATCAGACTGATTGTATATCCAGGCATATTATATCTTCCCTTCCACATCAGTGAGTTCCCATCGTTCTCTCTAAATTATCTTTATAATCCTTTTAATTTGGTACTTAATTTGGACGTTAATTATTATTCCATTGGAAATGTTGATAAAGTATTCATCAATGTTAGTGTGTGTCTCCATTTGAGCTGACAGGGGCCATAATGTTTGAGAGAAATTAAGGTTTGCTTTGGGCACTCATTTCAATTAAGCAATTGAGTGAATTGTTCTTGCGGGCCATTTTGGATTTTCATTCATTTTTGTCTATTTGATTTAAGAATTGCTGAACCATGTTGACAAATTGAAATTTCTGAATCGGAATGCCCGGTCCATCACAGGTACTGACCTCCCCACCGTTGAATGAATGTATAGGAGGCGCTACTCCAAAAAGGCAGCCAATAAAAGGACTGGACAAGCTAGATGCAGGAAACATGTTCCCAATGTTGGGCGAGTCCAGAACCAGGGGCCACAGTCTTAGAATAAAGGGGAGGCCATTTAAGACTGAGGTGAGAAAAAACTTTTTCACCCAGAGTGTTGTGAATTTGTGGGATTCCCTGCCACTGAGGGTAGTGGAGGGCAAGTCACTGGATGGATTTAAGAGAGAGTTAGATAGAGCTCCAGGGGCTAGTGGAATCAAGGGATATGGGGAGAAGGCAGGCACGGGTTATTGATTGGGGACGATCAGCCATGATCACAATGAATGGCGGTGCTGGCTCGAAGGGCCGAATGGCCTCCTCCTGCACCTATTTTCTATGTTTCTAATATGATCAGACCCACACCACCCTGACCACGCTCTCATCTTGCTGTTACCATTGGGAACAAGGTGCAGGAGCCTGAAAATCGTGATCTCCAGGTCCAAGGCTTTTTAACACCTCAACAACTATGATCTTCGAATGGACTCTTTGCTTTGTACAGTGGACCAGTTTTGACTTTTATGGCTATTAGTGGCAGTATTGATTAAGCTGCAGCCAGTAAGAATTTCATTGTTCCATTGCTGGCACGTATGACAATTAAATACTCAACTCTTGACCCTTGGATTATGTAATGGGTATAGAATACAGGTCACTGTGTGTGTGTCATGTTGTCACTTGCGGGCGGAGCATCAAAGGCAAATTCCTTGTATGTGAATACTTGGCCAATAAACTTGTTCATTCATTCATTCATTCATCAATGAGCTCATTGAAAGAGCAAGCATCAATGTGTTGGGTTGAACAGCAATCTGCATTGTCTTTTTCTAATTTTTATGTTGGATTTTTCAAGAATATGATTGTGGTATTGAAACACATTGCCTGATTATTGTCAAATTGTGCATTGCATTTGCTGCCTCTCAGCTCAGGGTTTGTCTCACCTTGTCATCTTCATCACTCAACAATGTCCAATATTATAACTAAAGGTTTTTTATACATGTTGTTGTAGGTTAGGGGTACTTCAATGACCTTGAGGAGAATGTAACACAATACATTTTTGAATTTATTAGTATTAAGGGTAAAAAGTCTCACCAAATGGGTGTGTTTAGTCCTGTTGAGAATGGAAAGACTAAAGTAAAGAAATTCAATTTTAAGATGGAAGGAAACCATTTGTGTACATGTTGGTAATACATAGAAAAAAACATAGAAAATAGGTGCAAGAGTAGTCTATTTCGAGCCAATATGATCATAGCTGATCATCTAAAATCAGTACCCCGTTCCTGCTTTCTCCCCATATCCCTTGATTCCTTTAGCACTAAGAGCTAAATCTAACTTTCTTGAAAACTTCCAATGAATTGGCCTTCACTGCCTGCTGTGGCAGAGAATTGCACAGATTCACAACTGGGTGAAAATGTTTTTCCTCATCTCAGTCCTAAATGACCTACCCCTTATTCATAAACTGTGACCCCTGGTTCTGGACTCCCCCAACATCGGGAACATTTTTCCTGCAAGCCGACATGTCTGTCCATTCCTCTAAGAATTTTATATGTTTCTATGAGATCGCTTCTCATCTGTCTAAATTCCAATTAATACAAGCCCAGTTGACTCATTCTTTCATTATATGTCAGTCCCGCCATCCCTGGAATTAATCTGGTAAACCTACGCTGCACTCCTTCCTCAAATTCCTTCCTCAAATTAGGAGACCAAAATTGCACACAATACTCCAGGTGCGTTCTCACCAGGGCCCTGTACAGCTGGAGTGGAACCACCTTGCTCCTAAACTCAAATCCTCTCACAATGAAGGCCTACATGCCATTAGCTTTATTCGCTGCCTGCTGTACCTGCATGCTGACTTTCTGTGACTGATGTACAAGCACATCCAGGTCTTGTTGCGCCTCCCCTTTTCCTAATCTGACACCATTCAGATAATAATCTGCCTTCATGTGCTTGCCACCAAAGTGGATAACCTCACATTTATCCACATTATACAGCATCTGCCGTGCATCTGCCCACTCACCCAACCTATCCATGTCACCATGCAGCCTCATAGCATCCTCATCGCAGCTCACACTGCCACCTAACTTTGTGTCATCCGCAAACTTGGAGATGTCACATTTAATTGTCTCGTCTAAATCGTTAATATATATATTGTAAATAACTGGGGTCCCAGCACTGAGCCTTGCGGCACCCCACTTGTCACTGCCTGCCATTCGGAAAAGGACCCGTTAATTCCTACTCTTTGCTTCCTGTCTGCCAACCAGTTCTCTATCCATGTCAATACCCAACCCCCAAGACCATGTGCTCTAATTTTGCCCACTAATCTCTTGTGTGGGACCTTGTCAAAGGTTTTTTTTTTTTTTTGTAAGTCCAGATACACCACATCCACTGGCTCTCTCTTATCCATTCTACTTGGTACATCCTAAGAAAATTTCTGAAGATCAGTCAAGCATGATTTCACCTTCATGAGATGAAGTGACCGATCCTGTCACTGCTTTCCAAATGCGCTGCTATAACATCTTCAATAATTGACTCCAGCAACTTCCCCACTACGGATGTAAGACTAACTGGTCTATAATTCCCCTGTTTTCTCTCCCCCTCCTTTCTTAAAAGGTGGAGTTACATTGGCTACCCTCCAGTCCACAGGAACTGATCCAGAATCGAGAGAATATTGGAGAATGATCACCAATGCATCCACGATTTCTAGGGCCACCTCCTTGAGTACTCTGGGATGCAGACCATCAGGCCCTGGGGATTTATCTGCCTTCAGCCCCAACAGTTTACCTAACATAATTTCCTGACTAATGTGGATTCCCTTCAGATCCTCCCTCTCACTAGATCCTCTTTCCCCATGTATTTCTGGGAGATTGTTTGTGTCTTCCTTAGTGAAGACAGAACCAGAGTATCGTTCAACTGATCTGCCATTTCCTTGTTTCCTCTGATTGTAAGGGACCTACATTTGTCTTCACTAATCTTTTCCTCTTTACATATCTAAAGAAACTTTTACAATCAGTTTTTATATTCCCCGCAAGCTTTCTTTCATGCTCTTCCACCCCTACCCCCCCTTTTAATTAATCCCTTGGTCCTCCTCTGTTGTATTCTACATTTCTCCCTGTTCTCCGGTTTGCTGCTTCCTCTGGCCATTTTATATGCCTCTTCCTTAGATTTAACACTATCCTTGATTTCCCCCGTTAGCCACGGTTGAGCCGTCTTCCCCATTGTATTTCGCCAGATGGGGGTGAACAATTTTTGGAGTTCGTCCATGCGGTCTTTAAATCTTTACCATTGCATCTCCACCGTCAACCTTTTACGTATCATTTGCCAGGCTATCCTAGCCAATTCCTGTCTTATACCTTCAAAGTCTCCTTTCTTTAAATTCAGGGCACTCGTCTCTGAATTAACCGTGTCACTCTCCATCCTAATGTAGAATTCTACCATATTGTGGTCACTGTTGCCCAAGGGGCTTTGCACAACAAGATCGCTGACTAATCCTTCCTCATTACACAATACCCAGTCTAGGATGGCCTGCCCTCTAGTCGGTTCCTCTACATATTGGTTTAAAAAACCATCCCGTATACACTCCCCGGAAATCCTCCTCAGCACTGTTCCCAATTTGGTTGGCCCAATCTCTATGTAGATTAAAGTCACCCATGATAACTGCTGTGCCTTTGCGATATGCATCCCTAATTTCTTGCTTGATGCTATCTTCAACCTCCCTACAGCTGTTTGGTGGTCTGTACACAACTCCAACAAGTGTTTTCTGCCCTTGGCAGTTCTACCCATACCGATTCTACAGCATCTAAGTTAATGTCTCTCCTTGCTATTGCATTAATCTCCTCTTTAACCATCTATGCCACCCCACCTCCTCTTCCTTTCTGTCTATCCTTCCTGAATATTGAATACCCCTGCACATTTAGCTGTCAGCCTTGGTCACCCTGGAGCAGTGGTTCTTAACCTTTTTTGGCACCAGTACGCGCATATGCGAGCAAAATACTGTATGTGGTATGTACCTTTGTTAGATTCCTAAACATGGGCTCAACAAATTGATATATTTGTGTCCCCTTCATGACCCCCAGCAAAGCCCCAAACGCACGACCCCCAGGTTAAGAACCATTGCCCTGGAGCCATGTCTCCGTAATTCCAACTATATCATATTCCTTAATTACTAACTGCGCACTCAATTCATCCACCTTATTATGAATGCTCCTCGCATTAAGCTTTGAGGTTTGTTTTGCTTATCTCCCTTCTACCTTTTGTTTCTGTCCTCCTTTTATGGCCCTCTGTGGGGTGAAGGTGGATATCATCTGGAGAGAAGTGGTCCTTGTGATCTTTAGCCAACTGAATCTTGATGTCAATTTTTACACTTGGTTGAGATTGTAATGTAAGTGAATATACAAAGTAGAAGAATTGAGCTTGATTGCAGAGAGGGCTTGTTCTCCCTGGAACACCGGAGATTGAAGGGAGACCTGATAAAATTATGAGGGGCATAGATAGAGTAGATAGTCAGAACCTTTTTCCCAGGATGGAAATATCAAATACTGGAAGGTGTAGGTTTACAGTGAATGGGGTAAAGTTTAAAGTAGATGTGTGGCAGAAGAGAGCGCTCCCTGGAAAACACTTCATATTTTGCTTGGGTAGCTTACACTCCAGCGGTATGAACATTGACTTCTCTAACTTCAAGTAGCCCTTGCTATCCCTCTCTCTCCATCCCCTCCCCTTCCCAGTTCTCCCACCAGTCTTGCTGCTTCCGACTACATTCTATCTCTGTCCCGCCCACTCCCCTGACATCAGTCTGAAGAAGGGTCTCGACACGAAACGTCGCACATTCCTTCTCTCCAGAGATGCTGCCTGTCCCGCTGAGTTACTCCAGCATTTTGTGTTTACCTGTACTATTCTACATTGTCTTCTAAAATAGATGCTGAAATGCAGAACTGTGGTAAATCAATATCATCCCTTTCATACCAAAAGTCCAAGCAGGGTCAGGAATTGCTGAAAAGCATTGTGTGCCATGCTACAGAAGGTGGTATGATGCGGACCCTGTAGAGCTGCTTCTTTTCCACTGTGCAGAATCTGCTGTTTTTGAGACATTAGCCAAGAGAGTCAAGAGTTTTATTGTCATGTGTCCCAGATAGGACAATGAAATTCTTGCTTGCTGCAGCACAACAGAACATGTAAACGTAATACAGAACAGGAGATAAAAGTTCAGTGTGTCTATATACTATATATATATATACACAATAATTAAACAGATAAAGTGCAATAGTAATAATAGACTGTTATTGTTCTGAGTTTGTTTGATGTTGTGTTTAATGGCCTGATGGCTGTGGGGAAGACTCTGTTCCTGAACCTGGATGTTCCAGATTTCAAGCTGCTGTACCGTCCTCCCGATGGCAATGGAGAGATGGGGGTGGTGAAAAATAGGATAAATGTTGCTTCCTGCTCATGCTGCACTTTGGCTCAATGGTTGGTGACCACTGTTGAGCTTGTTGCCACGATCTCTGGCTGCATGATATGGAGCGCCTTTAAAACTGAGCAGCTCAGAAAAGCGATACAGCATGGAAACGGTCCCGTCGCATCACTCTGCCGACCAATGATCACCCCGTTCACTAGCTCTATCCTACACATTGGGGTCAATTTACAGAAGCTTTACGGGGATCGCCAGAGAAGAGCTCCGACCGCCGGCCTGCGGCTTATAACATCTTGAAGCCGGTAAGAAAGCGCCGATTCGGGACCTCCAAGCCGCGGAGTGTGTTTGACCGTCCAGACGCTGGAGTTTCAATCATCCCGACGAGAGGGCCTGTAGCGGCGACTACGGAGGGTTCATGGCCCCAACCACGGGTGAACAAAGGAGGAGGACTGGCTGAACTTTGTGCCTTTCTGTTGACACTTATTGCGTATTGTGTGTTCTTTTTAAGTGTATCGCTGCTGGCAAATTCATTTCACTGCACCTTGGTGCATGTGACGAATAAAATTGACTTTGATTTTGACTTTGACTTTGAAGCCAAATAATCGACACTCCTGCGAGTCTCTGGATTGTGGGTGGAGATTGGAGCCCCCGGACAATACCCACGCAGTCTCCGGGAAAGTGTGCGAACTCCGTACAGATAGTGCCTGTAGTCAGGATCCAATCCAAGTGTCTATAAGGCAACAACTTGACCGCTGCACCACCGTGCTGCCCCAAAGTTGACAGCCGCTGTTAGTCCACTTCCTTAGAAAATGAAGGAGATTTGGTATGTGGACCAATACTCTCTTGAACTTCTACATGTCAGGTAGATCTGTGTCGGGCAACGAAACAATGACAAATCCTTGGACAAAACACAATGTGCCGGAGGAACTCAGCGGCTCACACAGCATCAGGGGAGGATTCTGCTTCACCCTGATTCAGGAGGGTCTCAACCTGAAACATTGCCGATCTATACCCTCCCCATCCACAACTCCTCCAGCAATCTTGTGTTCAAGGTTCCAGCATCTGCAATCTCTCATGTCGTCAAACTATAGGGCTCGGGTTTGGATTACTTTCTTTTTAAAGCATATGTGCTGAGAATCAAAGCTGCAGGACATGCGAGGGCAGCGTCTGTCCTACTTCTTAACATATGGCTTCAGTGCTAAGGCTGGTTAGAAGTTGAAAGTTACCGTCTGGAATTCTGTCATGTTGAGGAATCAAAACACCCTCAGGTTCACAAGATGTAGATGGGTCGTGGTTAGGTCGAGTGTTTATTCCCATTATCAGGAGACATTTCTTGCACTGCGGCATAATACCCTGGCTCTTGGGTTTTCCTTTAAGCACATTCTGAATGAAATCAAGATTTTTTTGTTTTTTTTTATAAAGTGGCAAATTTTATTAAACTATCATCGCAACGCAGTTAAATGGAATTGGTAATTCATGCCCAAAATATTTTGGCAGCCAGATTAGCACTCCCCTATAGGGCAAAAAAATAGTGATAGTATTCTTGGTTCTAGAGTTCAAACTGGTGTTTATTTCCCTGCCGTTTAAAAATTGCGGGTAAAACTGTATTATTTGAAAATGTTCTTGAAATGATTGATTCATAAAATCATAGATGCCAGACTATGTCACTATTCCTCAGTGACGGACCTGTCCCCACTGGTGCCATGGTGCCACTCTGGAGTTTAGAAGGATGAGAGGGTATCTCATTGAAGCAAATAAGATTGTTAAGGGTTTGGACACGCTAGAGGCAGGAAACATGTTCCCGATGTTGGGAGAGTCCAGAATCAGGGGCCACAGTTTAAGAATAAGGAGTTTAGAACGGAGACGAGGAAACACTTTTTCTCACAGAGAGTGGTGAGTCTGTGGAAATCTGATTTGTACAGAATTGCTTCACAGTGAGGTAGTCTCTACAGAATTTTTCTCACAGAGTTGTGAGTCTGTGGAATTCTCTGCCTCAGAGGGCGTGGAGGCCGGTTCTCTGGATACTTTCAAGAGAGAGCTAGATAGGGCTCTTAAAGATAGCGGAGTCAGGGGATATGGGGAGAAGGCAGGAACGGGGTACTGATTGTGGATGATCAGCCATGATCACATTGAATGGCAGTGCTGGCTCGAAGGGCCGAATGGCCTACTCCTGCACCTATTGTCTATTGTCTTGTCTATTGAGTGCAGTCTTGGGTCTGGACACTCACCTGCAGCTTCTCCAGTCTCTGGTTTTTCAGTCTGATCCCTGAGCTTTTAATGCCAGTTTAGACCCTGTCAGGCAGGCAGCAAGTTGAGGGAAGGTGTGGGGTAGCGGGCTTGTCCTACCATAACCTTCCTGCTACTGTGCTTCTGTGTCACAGACTACTGCTTTTACAGTATTGCGGATGTAATGGGTATTTGCAGGAATTATTGACAAGCCATCAGTTATGATGAAGATAGACACAAAATGTTGGAGTAACTGATGCGAAGGAATGGGTGACGTTTCGGCTCGAGACCCTTCTTCAGACATCTCCACCCGAAACGTCACCCATTCCTTCGCTCCGGAGATGCTGCCTGTCCCGCTGAGTTACTCCAGGATTTTGTCTATCTTCGGTGTAAGCCAGCTTCCGCTGTTCCTTCCTCCACATCAGTTACGATGAATGGACAAAATGGGACAAAACAGACATGGGCCAATGGAGATGAGAAATGCTGGGTTGGGAACTGGATGTAGCTCGTTAAGCAAATGGGACTAGTCTTGTGAAACAATTGTTCAGGGTCTGAAACCAATGCCTTTTGTTTTTTCTTGTTGCAGGTAGTGGAGCTACAGCGGTGGTTCAGGCTGCCTACTGCATCCCAAAGAAGGAACGAGTTGCAATCAAACGCATCAATCTGGAGAAATGTCAGACCAGCATGGATGAACTCCTGGTAACGTAATGAAGGGTTTCCACTCTGCTAGGGGGAGGTCTGAAAAGGGTCGGCTTGTTTAGGACATTTGTCAATGTAGCTGATAAAAGCCTATCTACTGGAGAAGAGTCCCGACCCAAAACGCCACCTGACAATGTCCTCCAGGGATGCTTCCTGAGCTGCTGAGTTATACCAACATTTTGTGTATTTAAAAAAAAAACTTTGCTCACAACTAAAGTGTTCACAGAATGTACAAACAAAAAAGAGCAGAAAGTGCTGGAAATATTATCTTGCACCATGGCATATTCAGGAAATTAAGATCTGGAATAAACCTCAGCTTTTGTAGAGTCATAGAGTGATACAGTGTGGAAACTTGCTCTTTGGTCCCACTTGACCACACCGGCCAACAGTGTCCCAGCTACACTAGTCACACCTGCCTGCCCTACAAAGCTGTCCTATCCATAGACCTATTTCTTAAACGTTGGGATAGTCCCAGCCTCAATTTCTTCCTCTGGCAGCTTGTTCCATACACCCACCACCCTTTGTGTGGAAAAGGTTACCACTGCAGTGGCCTGGTCAAGGTCAGGAAAAGACCAGACGCCAGGCGGGTTCAAACAGTAGTCTTTTAATCCCAACAGCGAGAGTACACCCCACACACACCTCGAGAGCACTAAACCCAGGGTCGTCTGGAAACCCCGTTGCAGACCAACGCCCCTGTCCCTCAATCGGCGAGGGGGATGATCCAAGGAGTGGCCTACCCCCCCAGGGGCCGCCACACCACCTTGGATTCCTATTAATTCTTTTCCCCTTCACCTTGAACCAATGTCCCCTGGTTCCCAATTTCCCAACTCTGGGCTGGAGACTCTGTGCATTTGCCCGATCTATGCACATCTATAAGATCACCCCTTATCCCCCTACACTCCAAGGGATAGAGTCCCAGCCTACTCAACCTCTCCCTACAGCTCAGGCTCCTGCACAATTAAAGCATGGAATAATCTTCACCCTACCATAGTTACCCAACCAGATACAACTAAATTTAAGGTAGCTTTCTTCCCAAAAACCCTTTCTGGCTTAAGTCTTCTCTCCACCACCTCCAGTTTAAATTCCATTTTGAATATTTTGGAGGACCAAGAAACCAAGAGTCCTGGCAACATGCTTATAAACAAACATGTGTTACGAACTAACCTGTTGCTAACAAATGAACTGATCGTTCCCAGTGTTGTGCATTTTCAGAATACTTCACCTTTTTGGATTTCCACATTGAGATGATAAAGTGCAAAGTAGATCAATTCTACCAATCAGTAGAAGACAATTTTGTGTTTATAGTGGTGATACAATTGACCAAATATGGAAATTCCAGATTTGAAATACCCAGGTAGTTTATTCTGAATGATTTGGCCATGTATGGCATAGAAGAAACATGGAAAGTAGGTGCAAGAGTAGGCCATTCGGCCAATCGAGATAGCACCGCCATTCAATATGATCATGGCTGATCATCCAAAATCAGTACCACGTTCCTGCTTTCTCCCCATATCCCTTGATTCCATTAGCCCCAAGAGCTAAATCTAACACTCGCTTGAAAACATTCAGTGAATTGGCCTTCACTACCTTCTGTGGCAGAGAATTCCACAGATTCACAACTTTCTGGGCAAATGAACTGATTGTTTCCTCATCTTGGTCCTAAATGGCCAACCCCTTATTCTTAAACTGTGATCCCTGATTCTGGACTCCCCCAATATCGGGGAAATTTTTCCTGCATCTGGCCTGTCCAATCCCTTAAGAATTTTATATGTTTCTATAAGATAGCCTCTCATCCTTCTAAACTCCAGTGAATACAAGCCCAGTTGACCCATTCTTGCTATTGAGGGAGTGAACCCACGCTGCACTCCCTCAATAGCAAGGATGTCCTTCCTCAATTTAGGAGACCAAAATTGCACACAAGACCCCAGATGCGGTCTCACCAGGTCCCTGTACAACTGGCCCAGGAGGACCTCTTTGTTCCTGAACTCACGTCCTCTCGCAATGAAGGCCAACATGCCATTAGCTTTCTTCACTGCCTGCTGTACCTGCATGCTTACTTTCAGTGACTGATGTACAAGTACACCCAGGTCTTGTTGCACCTCCCCTTTTCCTAATCTGACATCATTTAGATAATAATCTGCCTTCCTGTTCTTGCCACCAAAGTTGATAACCTCACATTTAATCACATTATACAGCATCTGCCGTGCATCTGCCCACTCACCCAACCTGTCTAAGTCACCCTGCAGCCTCATAGCATCCTCATCGCAGCTCACACTGCCACCCAGCTTGTGTCATCCTCAAACTTGGAGATATTACATTTAATTTATTATAATAATAATAATAATAAACTTTATTTCGGACTCGAGGTCCAGATAAGGGGCAACATTACATAAAAAATGCATTGCATATTAAAAAAATATCATAAAGTAATATAAAATCTTAGTATATCGCTTATAAAAGCATCATAAATTATATATTTTTTTAAATAAAAAAACACAATACATAAGTTAAAAATCCAGATTACAAGAATGATCAATGTCCTACAACGAGGCAACGATACCAGTGTCTCCACAACTGGGATTCGTAGCGTGTGGTGCTAACCCTTATGTTTGACAAGGCCACAATAATTACATTTTTAGTCATTTATCCTGCAAATGAATTTATACATGTGATTTCTTAGGATAGCTTCTAAAGTACTGACTCCTGCAGCCACAAACATATTACTGGCACTACACCATCTAGGTTTCCTTAGTTTCCGATGCAGTGTTCTCATGGCATCATTATATGCCACCTTTAGTCTCTGCAAACTTGTCTTTCCATAGTTTGACCACAGGTGCGCAGTGTAGAGTGGTGTGCAGTATGCTCTAAATAGCGACATCTTCACCACATCTGCACACGCACCAAATTTACGCAAGAGAATATTCGCCTGTACATACAACATGTGTCGTTGCCTATAAATATCCTCATCATCTGGCATTTGTTCTGTAATAATATGCCCTAGATATTTTACCTTATTACAGACACCAAGATTATTGTCAGACAACTTAAAATCAGGAAATTTTAGACATTTATCCTCTTTGGTTCTACAGATCGTAACAGCACTCTTGCTAGCATTATATTTAATATCATGTTCCACACCATACACAGAACATATAGTAAGGAGCTGCTATAGGGTAAAGCCTGACAAATTTCCCCTGTCTAAATCGTTAATATCGTTTTAAATGTGTTCCAAGCAAGGGGGTACAGTGGCTGGTAGAGCTGCTAGAGGCAGGAAACATGTTCCCTATGTTGGGGGAGTCCAGAACCAGGGGCCACAGTTTAAGAAAAAGGATTTAGCCATTTAGAACGGAGACGAGGAAACACTTTTTCTCACAGTGGTGAGTCTGTGGAATTCTCTGCCTCAGAGGACGGTTGAAGCGGGTTCTCTGGATACTTTCAAGAGAGAGCTAGATAGGGCTCTTAAAAGTAGCGGAGTCAGGGGATATGTGGAGAAGGCAGGAACGGGGTACTGATTGGGGATGATCAGCCATGATCACATTGAATGGCGCTGCTGGCTCGAAGGGTCAAATGGCCTACGCCTGCACCTATTGTCTATTGGCTATTGTTATGAGAAAAGAGCGCTCAGAGAATCTTGAATGAAATATAGATACCAGAGGTTTCCCCTCCGAGAGAGAAAAAAACAATACTGATAATCAGAGTGTACTTGGAAAAAAGATATGTGGAATTCTTTGGAGTGCTGAGCCCCACAGCTGAGAAACATGGGTCAACAAGTCAAATTGCAGACACAAATAAATCTTTCAAGCTTTGGAATCGGTACAAAGATCTGAAACTAAAATTTGAGTGTGTTTGAAGGAAACTGCATGAATTTCATGACGTTTTAAAAAGGCAGTTGAAGCCTATTTAATATTAATATAGTAAAAGATTAATCAAAATCTCCTACATTGAGGAAACAAGGGAAGATACTTTAGTCTGAAGAAGGGTCTCGACCCGAAACATCACCCATTCCTTCTCTCCACAGATGCTGCCTGACCTGCTGAGTTACTCCAGCACTCTGTGAATCGTCACCCATTCCTTCTCTCCAGAGATGCTGCCTGACCCGCTGAGTTACTCCAGCTTTTTTTGTGTCTATCTTACTTTAACTTGCCTTGTGCTAGTTTAAGCATGTTTCCACACCATTTTGATTTATCATCTATTGATATGTGAACATAGATTTTCAGGGCATAATGTGGATGAAAGTCAGGGTATAATGAGATTCCCAGGGTCTCATGAATCAGTTCAATGTGTTTCCATTTCCATATGTGTGATCTTGCACTTTTTTGAGTGTTTGTTAATTTTTGAACCTGGTCAAATAAAGGTGATGCTGCCAGATCCGATGAGTTATTCTCGTGCTGTGTTCAACATAAATGCTGTAATTTAATTTGAAGGAAGGAACTGCACTTGCTGGTTTAAATTGAAGATAGACACAAAATGCTGGTTTAACTCAGGCAGCAACCCTGGAGGGAAGGAATTGACTTGACTACATTTCACTTCATTATAAATGCTTTTTTTCCGCAATAGCCAAATTAAATTAAACTGTTATTTTGTTGGAAGCCTTTTCAATGGTTACTTTTTTAATTCCCTCCACCATTGGAATAAGATGATACATGGCTGATACAATCCTTCCGTGTCCACTGATAGCCAAAGCATCTCAAACTGTGCCCATACCAACGCGTCTAATGTTTCCCAGAATTTGCCCTAGGTCCTTTCTTTGCAACAACCCCGCCAACTCAGTTTAGGAAAGAACTGCAGATGCTGGTTTAAATTGAAGGTAGACGCAAAATGCTGGAGTAACTCAGAGGGACAGGCAGCATCTCGGGAGAGAAGGAATGGGTGACGTTTCAGCTCGACACCTTCCTTCTGAAGAAGGGTCTCAACCTGCAACGCCACCCGTTCCTTCTCTCCAGAGATGCTGCCTGTCCCGCTGAGTTACTCCAGCATTTTGCATCTACCCACCAACTCACACATCCTTTGCCTGTATCGGTTCAAAATGGAGGAGTAATTATGAGTGATCGCAAAGACTGCGTTAGTCTTTAAATTTAAATGGGAGGAGTCGGCGATGTTGGACCTTACATACGTGCTCCCAAAAGATAAAGCAAATGAAGGAGGGAGTTGTGAGTCTGTGGAATTCTCTGCCACAGAAGGCAGCGGAGGCCAATTCAATGGGTGTTTTCAAGAGAGAGTTAGATTTAGCTCTTTGGGCTAACGGAATCAAGGGATATCAGGTAGACTGTGGACATCAGGGGATGATCAGCCATGATCACATTGAATGGCAGTGCTGGCTTGAAGGGACGAATGGCCTACTCCTGCACCTATTTACTGTGTTTCTGAGGTGAGAAAGCTAGTATCGCAGCCGTGATGATGGCATTAATATGTAGAACAGGACTGCACAGTTTCAGGCCCTTCGGCCCACAATGTCTGTGCCGAAAATGAGGCCAAGATCAAATCTTATCTGCCTGCACGTGATCCATATCCCTCCATTCTCTGCTTATCCATGTCCCTATCCAAAAGTCTCTAAGATGCTACTATCGTATCTGCCACCAACACCACCCCTGGCAACGCGATCCATGCGCTCGCCATCTTCTGGATAAGAAACAAACTTGCCCCACACAACTCTTTTAAAAGTTTGTCCCTCTCATCCTGAAACTATGACCTCTTGTATTTGAGGTTTGGATTTTTTTTTCCAAATAATTTTTCATCGTTCAGTATTTCCGTATTTCAAAAACCAATAACAGACCATTTTTGCTTGTCGAAGGTAGACAAAAATGCTGGAGAAACTCAGCGGGTGAGGCAGCATCTATGGAGCGAAGGAACAGGTGACGTTTCAGGTCGTGACTCTTCTTCAGACTGATGTGGGGGGGGGCGTGAAGAAGAAAGGAAGAGGCGGAGACAGTAGGCTACCATAGACGTTTCGGGAAACTCAGCGGGTGAGGCATCATCTATGGAGCAAAGGAATAGGTGACGTTTCGGGTCGAGACCCTTCCGGGTCTCGACCCGAAACGTCACCTATTCCTTTGCTCCATAGATGCTGCCTCACCCGCTGAGTTTCTCCCGCATTTTTGTCTACCTTCGATTTTTCCAGCATCTGCAGTTCTTTCTTAAACATTTTTGCTTGTCGGGTTAATGCTGACTCACAGAGCAATTCTGTTCCCCTATCTACCCCACCTTCCCTTCAATTCCTCATCCCCATGAGGGGAAAAAAAAATGACCGCTAAGGCAATTTATTGCCCTGAAGGGTGGTCACAGGGACAGTGTGCAAACTCTACAGAAGACACTGGTGGTCAGGGCTGGAGCTCTGAGGCAGCAGATGTACTCGCTACGCCACTGGGCCGTCCCAAGATAAAAACACCACATAAGGACCTGCAATAATCATACTTTGTACCTTCAGGAATGTCGTCTGCAGCCCATCCATAAAACCTTTCTAATCCTTGGGTATAAGGAAATGTGCTATAAAAATAATCTGTTCAGAATGCTATTGATAGGTCTCAGCTGTAGAATTACAGACTTCCCACGCTCAGCTGTTGGGGATCCTGCAAGCAGTTGTAAAAAGTTTGGTGTGGATTATGTTGAGTTAGTTGCGTCTAACTGAGGCTTGCTGGATGGAGTTTGAGAAGGAACTTAATGGGTTGGACAGGCTAGATGCAGGAAGATTGTTCCCGATGTTGGGGAAGTCCAGAACAAGGGGTCACAGTTTAAGGATAAGGGGGAAATCTTTTTGGACTGAGATGAGAAAAACATTTTTCACACAGAGAGTGGTGAATCTCTGGAACTCTCTGCCACAGAAGGTAGTTGAGGCCACAGTTCATTGGCTATATTTAAGAGGGAGTTAAATGTGGCCCTTGTGGCTAAAGGGATCAGGGGGTATGGAGAGAAGGCAGGTACGGGATACTGAGTTGGATGATCAGCCATGATCATATTGAATGGCGGTGCAGGCTCGAAGGGCTGAATGGCCTACTCCTGCACCTATATTCTATGTTTCTATGTAACTGCATGCTGGAAAATCGAAGGTAGACAAAAATGCTGGAGAAACACACTGGGTGAGGCAGCATCTATGGAGCACAGGAAATAGGCGACGTTTCAGGTCGAGACACTTCTTCAGACTGGATGGAGTGCTGCTTCTCTGGTTCCATTTTTCAAATTTAAAAAAAATTAAGGAAATGTTCAGCAATTGAGGCACTATTTTAATATTTTATACCTGCTTGGTGTTTCTGTGTTTGCAAATTTCAGTGGCACAGCTGGTAGAGCTGCTGCCTTGCAGTGCCAGAGGCTCGGGTTCGATCCCAACCTCGTGTACGTAAGTGGGGTTTGCACGTTCTCTCTGTGACCGTGTCGATATCGTCCCCCCATAGAGTTGGGGCCGACCAGCAATCACCCGCACACCAACACTATCTTACACACCAGGGAGAATTTGCAATCTTCACTTCAGCAAATGACCCTACAAAGCTGCACGTCTTTGGAATGTGGGAGGCACCCGGGGAAACCCCACGGGGTGATGGGGAGAGCGTACAAACTCCATACAGACAGCGCCTGTCGTCTGGGTCTCTAGCGCTACAAGTCAGCAACAACGCCGTGCCGCCCTCTTTGACAATAAAGAACACTACTTGGCGGTCACGGTTGGGCAGCGGTAGAGTTGCTGCCTTACAGCGAATGCAGCGCCGGAGACCCGGGTTCTATCCCGACTACGCGTGCTGTCTGTACGGAGTTTGCACGTTCTCCCTGCGTGGGTTTTCTCCGAGATCTTCGGTTTCCTCCCACACTCCAAAGATGAACAGGATTGGCTTGGTAAATGTAAAAATTGTCCCTAGTGGGTGTAGGATAGTGTCAATGTGTGGGGATCGCTGGTCGGTGCAGACCCGGTGGGCCGAAGGACCTGTTTCCGGGCTGTATATCTAAACTAACCTGAACTAAACTACTAATAAAAAGGAACTGCAAAAGCTGGTTTATACCAAAGGTAGACACAAAATGCTGGAGCAACTCTGGATCTGGCAGCATTTTCTCCAGAGATGCTGCCTGACCCGCTGAGTAACTCTAGTATTTGATGTCTATCTAAACAATACCATTGTTTAAGAAGGAACTGCAGATGCTGGAAAAATCGAAAGTAGATTACAAATGCTGGAAAAACTCAGCAGGTGAGGCAGCATCCATGGAGAGAAGGAATAGGCGACATTTCGGGTCAAGACCCTTCTTCAAACTGAAGAAGGGTCTCACCCCAAAACGTTTCCAACTCCTTCTCTCCATGGATGCTGCCTCGCCCGCTGAGTTTTTCCAGCATTTTTTGTCTATTAACCAATACTATTGTTGCTTTAGCACGTGCTTCAAAAATACTTACGTTGTTGCGAGGGTTTTCTAGGAAAGCTGAAGTGAATATGTTGCTGCCAGTTTTCGAACTGTGAATTCTTAAAAACAATGTCACAAAAGTTAGTGTAGGGTCATGAGATGCCTGAACTGTGCCAGGGAATCTGTTTGCTTCATGGGTGGACACGATGTCTTAAATTATGTGGCCACACCTTTTGGTCCTCAGCCCTGTGTTTTGGTGCTTATCTGGATTCTGAACAGGATGGGAGGCCAAAGTCAGGGGGGGACTGAGTGGGGTGGAGATCCAGTGCAGGAAGGAACTGCAGATGCTGGTTTACAGGCACAAAATGCTGGAGTAACTCAGCGGGTCAGGCAGCATCTGTGGAGAACATGGATAGGTGACGTTTCACAGAGTGCTGGAGTAACTCAGCGGGTCAGGCAGCATCTGTGGAGAACATGGATAGGTGACGTTTCACAGAGTGCTGGAGTAACCCAGCGGGTCAGGCAGCATCTCTGGAGAACACGGGCACTCCAGCACCGTTTGTTTTTGGTAAACCAGCGTCTGCAGTTCCTCCAACACCTCTGCTCAATCCACCTAGGCCTACCTGATCTCCCTGTTGCCAAACACTTTAACTACCCCTCCCATTCCCACGCTGACATTTCTGTCCTGGGCCTCCTCCATTGTCAGAATGAGGCCCAGCACAAATTGGAGGAGCAGCACCTCGTATTTCGCTTGGGCAGTTTACACCCCAGCGATATGAACATTGACTTCTCTAACTTCAAGTATGCCTTGCTTTCCCTCTTTCTTTATCCTTCCCCCACCCTAGTTCTCCAAACTAGTTTGTCCATCTGACTAATTTTACTGGTTGTATGTCCCTTCCCCTCACCTAACTGAACCATTCTACATTTCACTTTGATTTGTGTTTTTACACCTTACCTTTCCTTATCTCTGTCTCCCTCTTCCCTGACTCTCAGTCTGAAGAAGAATCCCTCCCGAAACATCACCATTCCGTCTCTCCAGAGATGCTGCCTGTCCCACTGGGTTAATACAGCATTTGTTGCCTATTTACAATTACCTTGTGTCTCCATAAAATAATCTTGTTGAATATTGAGTTCAGATTTTTTGGCTGAGCTATTATGCCTGTGATTTTGTAACAGTAGAATACCACATATAATGGCTTAATAACATTCTGGAATATCACAGTATGGATAGTTTGGCCTAGATGTGTAAGGTCCTATATTTAAGAATCAAATTTAATTTCCGGGATGGCGGGACTGTCATATGCTGAGAGAATGGAGCGGCTGGGCTTGTACACTCTGGAGTTTAGAAGGATGAGAGGAGATCTTATTGAAACATATAAGATTATTAAGGGTTTGGACACGCTAGAGGCAGGACACATGTTCCCGATGTTGGGGGAGTCCAGAACCAGGGGCCTCAGTTTAAGAATAGGGGTAAGCCATTTAGTATGTAGATGAATAAACACTTTTTCTCGCAGAGAGTTGTGAGTCTGTGGAATTCTCTGCCTCAGAGGGCGGTGGAGGCCGGTTCTCTTTATACTTTCAAGAGAGAGCTAGATAGGGCTCTTAAAGATAGCGGAGTCAGGGGATATGGGGAGAAGGCAGGAACGGCGTACCGATTGGGGATGATCAGCCATGATCACATTGAATGGCGGTGCTTGCTTGAAGGGCCGAATGGCCTGCTCTTGCACCTATTGTCTAATTTATACTGCTCCCAGTAGCTTATTTAAACTTCAAATACATTAATTGGTGTGCCACTTAATTTTATTATTCAACATATCCTGGAGAAGTCTTTAAATAAAACTGACCTCTTGCCATTCCTCTGTAGACTCTGTAGTCCCCACTGGATGCAGCTATTTAGTAATTGAACTGCAGTTTAATTAGTGATAACTTGTTCTGCTTAAGTCTGCTTTTCAAACTGCTTTCCCATGTTCATTTTTCAGAAATAAAATGTAAAGATCTGTTGGTTTGTTTATCCCTGCAGTGGATATAGATTTTGCAGAGATGTGTTTGTGCGCGTTTGCTTGGGGTGTCGATTGTAGGTAGTCCAAGTCTCACAATGAGAAGTGACGCATCATTTGTCTGACTCTGCATGTGTTTATGCCATGTCTGAGCTTTTGGTCTACAAATATTATTTTCCTTAAATCATTAAAGCTATGCTTTGAAGGCATTAAAATCTGCCTTTGCTGCAAGGTCGCTCTACAAAAATAAATGTTTACACCCCAGCGGTATGAACAGTGACTTGTCCAATTTCAGGTAGTCCTTGCTTTCTCCCTCCTTCCCCTCCCCTTACCAGCTCTCCCACAGCCCACTGTCTCTGCTTCTTCTTTTCTCCTTCCCGCCCTCCCCACCCCCACATCAGTCTGAAAAAGGATCTCGACCCGAAACGTCACCTATTCCTTCGCTCCATAGATGCTGCCTCACCCGCTGAGTTTCTCCAGCATTTTTGTCTACCTTGAAAAATAAATGATCTCTGCTTACCACGTTCTCTTCCCCTTCAATTCAATGTCAGTGGTGTAGTACAGTGAGGGTGGGTTGGTGGAGGGTTTTTGTCTTTAGATTAGTTTAAAGATACAGAGCTGAAAAAGGCCCTTAGCGTCCGCACCGACCAGCGATCCCCGCACATTAACACTATCCTGCACACACTAGGGACAATTTACACTTATATAAAGCCAATTACCCTCCAAACCTGTACTACTTTGGCGTGTGGGAGGAAACCGAAGATCTCGGAGAAAACCCACGCTGGTCACGGGGAGAACGTGCAAACTCCATACAGACAGCGCCCATAGTCGGGATCAAACCTGGGCAGCTGTAAGGCAGCAATTCTACCGTTGTGCCACTATGCCGTCTTCTGGGTGTTATAAGGTCATAAGGAATATGAATAAACGTAGGCCATTCGGCCCATCCAGTCTACTCCGCCATTCAATCATGGCTGATCTATCTCTCTCTCTCCTAACCTCATTCTCCTGCCTTCTCGCCATAACCTCTGACACCCGTATTAATCAAGAATCTATCTATCTATCTATCTACCTTAAAAATGCCTTTGGCAAAGAATTCCACAGATTCACCACCCTCTGTCTAAAGACATTTCTCCTCATCTGCCTAAAAGAGCGTCCTTTATTTCTGAGGCTACAAACTCCAGTTCTAGACTCTCTCACCAATGGCAACACCCTCTCCACATCAACTCTATCCAAGCCTTTCACTATTCTGTATATGAGGTGTGTGTCGTCCCCCCCCCCCCCCCCCCCCCCCCCCCCCCCATTCTTCTAAACTCCAGCGAGTACGGGCATAAAATCCATACTCCAATTTGGGAAGCTGCACCTTGGCTACTGGTGTAATGTTTGAGCAATACTCAGGCAACAGGATGCAGCGGAGAGCTGGTTACCACAGACAGATATTGTATCCTGGTCACTAATACAAGTTGATGTTGGCATCCAGCGCTTGCATTGTGACAGTCAGCATACGAAAAGTTATTCGGAAGACGCACTTGAACTGAAGCCTGCAACATCATTGTTGATTAGCAGATTTATATATATATTGCCACATATAGCCCCCATAATAAATATAAGCCCCAAATTAATAAATATTTATGGTACAGCAATCTGTGTTTGCCATTTTAAATGCCTTTTCCCCTTCTAATCCACCTCAGCTTTGTAAAGCCCTGAAAGTAGATAAGCTTTTCATTTTATTCAGAACACGGTACGGGAAGAACTCAGCGGGTCAGTCTGAAGTAGGCTCCCAACCCAAAGAATAAGGGATAAGCCATTTAGATCTGAGACAAGGAAACACTTTTTCACACAGAGCTGTGAGTCTGGAATTCTCTGCCTCAGAGAGCGGTGGAGGCTGGTTCTCTGGATACTTTCTTAAGGGACCTTAAAGATAGTGGAGTCGGGGGATATGGGGAGAAGGCAGGAACGGGGTACTGATTGGGGATGATCAGCCATGATCACATTGAATGGCGGTGCTGGCTCGAAGGGCTGAATGGCCTACTCCTGCACCTATTGTTTCCAGTGAATTATGCTCCTGTGTTCTCTTCACAGAAAGAAATTCAAGCAATGAGTCAGTGCCACCACAGAAACATTGTGTCGTACTACACCTCGTTTGTGGTGAAGGATGAGCTCTGGTTGGTGATGAAGTTGCTCAGTGGTGGTGAGTGTTTGCAATCTCAAAACCTTTGCATTTAGGAAGGTCACTCGTCCAAAGTGCCGTAGACGCTGATCAGGCCGGCTTTACATGTGACAGTCTGCTTCCCTTGATCTTGGCGTTGTGTAGGAGGGAAGCCTCAGCCACAGCTTGTGATAGCATGGATAACATACCATTCTTCCCCCTCTTTCTTGCAGCACATTGAAGGGGACTGTAACACTATATTTTGCACTCTGGTTGTTTTGCACTACCTATGTATTCATGCAAGGCTTGGTTTAGTGCGGGTGTCAGGGGTTTTGGGGAGAAGGCAGGAGAATGGGGTTAGGAGAGAGAGAGATAGATCAGCCACGAACGAATGGTGCAGCAGATGATGTCCAAAGGGTTTAATTCTGTTCTGATCACATTACATGATTTGCCAGGGAAGCGCGCAAAGTGTCGATACTAAACCTATACCAATCTTCCCTTGAAGGACAGTATCTCACCTGTTTCTATAGCATGTGAGACAAAGCTTTTCTCTGTACCTTGGTACATAGATGCGTGAGTGCCAGCCTTTAACTGCTTCTCTTGTGACTTCGTAACTCGTTCTCAATAGACAATAGGCGCAGGAGTAGGCCATTCGACCCTTCGAGCCAGCACCACCATTCAATGTGATCATGGCTGATCATCCCAATCAGTACCCCGTTCCTGCCTTCTCCCTATATCCCCTAACTCCGCTATCTTTAAGAGCCCTATCTAGCTCTCTCTTGAAAGTATCCAGAAAACCAGCCTCCACCGCCCTCTGAGGCAGAGAATTCCACAGACTCACAACTCTCTGTGAGAAAAAGTGTTTCCTCGTCTCCGTTCTAAATGGCTTGCCCCTTATTCATAAACTGTGGCCCCTGGTTCTGGACTCCCCCAACATCGGGAACATGTTTCCTGCCTCGAGCATGTCCAAACCCTTAATAATCTTATATGTTTCAATAAGATCTCCTCTCATCCTTCTAAACTCCAGAGTGTACAAGCCCAGCCGCTCCATTCACTCAGCATATGACAGTCCCGCTATCCCGGGAATTAACCTTGTGAACCTACACTGCACTCAAGAATTGACTCTAGATGTGAAATGTTTATTTCAACTCTGCCTTCACTGTGTGAATCACACTTGTAGCATCAAGTCCATTCATGTGGTTTTAGTCCAATTTAATGCCAACTAGAATCGGTGAACCTTAGTGGTCAGAAAGATTCCACTTTGCCTGCTGATTGCAAAATTGTGGTTGATATTTTGCTATGATTATTAATACATTTATTCCAATTCAGTGTAATTTACTGTTCACATAAATTAGGTTTAGGTTTATTATTGTTGTATGTGAAAGTGAAAAGATTTTTACATGCTATCCAAACAGATCAAATAACCATATAACCATATAACAATTACAGCACGGAAACAGGCCATCTCGGCCCTACAAGTCCGTGCCGAACAACTTTTTTCCCTTAGTCCCACCTGCCTGCACTCATACCATAACCCTCCATTCCCTTCTCATCCATATGCCTATCCAATTTATTTTTAAATGATACCAACGAACCTGCCGCCACCACTTCCACTGGAAGCTCATTCCACACCACTACCACTCTCTGAGTAAAGAAGTTCCCCCTCATGTTACCCCTAAACTTGTCCCTTAATTCTGAAGTCATGTCCTCTTGTTTGAATCTTCCCTTTTCTCAAAGGGAAAAGCTGATCCACATCAACTCTGTCTATCCCTCTCATCATTTTAAAGACCTCTATCAAGTCCCCCCTTAACCTTCTGCGCTCCAGAGAATAAAGACCTAACTTATTCAACCTTACACCTTCAACAATACACCATACATAGATATGTTTAAGAAGGAACTGCAGATGCTGGAAAAATCGAAGGTAGATAAAAATGCTGGAGAAACTCAGCGGGTGAGGCAGTATATATGGAGAGAAGGAATAGGCGACATTTCGGGTTGAGACCCGGAAGGGTCTCGACCCGAAACGTCACCTATTCCTTCACTCCATGGATGCTGCCTCACCCGCTGAGTTTCCCGAAACGTCACCTATTCCTTCGCTCCATAGATGCTGCCTCACCTGCTGAGTTTCTCCAGCATTTTTGTCCACCATACATAGATATAGTCTTCACTTGATCACTTATCAAGATGGCGGCGCTGCCTTAGCAGCTGCGGCTCGCCTGCAGTCCGTCTTTTTATTTTATTTTTTGTGTTCTTTTGTCCTGTTTGAGTTCATTTTTGGTTTATTGTGTGTGGGTGGGGGGGAGTAAGCATGATTTTGGTCTCTTATTTCGGGGGGATGCGACTTCTCTTGTCGTATCCCCCGTCTCCGTCTCCGCCTGCGCCGAGGCCTAATAGTGGAGCTGGCGGCCTCGGAGCTGCGGCAGTGGCGACCCGACCCTGGAGCGGGCAGCGGCAGTGGCGACCCGACCCCGGAGCGGGCAGCGGCAGTGGCGACCCGACCCCGGTGCGGGCAGCGGCAGTGGCGACCCGACCCCGGCGCGGGCAGCGGCAGTGGCGACCCGACCCCGGTGCGGGCTGCGGCAGTGGCGACCCGACCCCGGTGCGGGCTGCGGCAGTGGCGACCCGACCCCGGTGCGGGCAGCGGCAGTGGCGACCCGAACTCGGTGCAGGCAGCAGCTGCGGCGACCCGACCCCGGTGCGGGCAGCGACTGCGGCAGCAGCCACCAGACCTCGGAGCGGGCAGCGGCAGCGGCAGCAGCGATCCGACCTCGGAGGACCGGCCGCGGGCCCGGTGGACGACATCGTCGGGAGCTCGCAGGTTGGTGACCTGTTCTGCGGAGCTCCCGCGACAACAGCTGTGTCCTCTGGACTGGAGGGCCGCAGCTTCGGCGGCTTCGACCACCCCGGGCCGCGGAGCTGAACCGGCCCGTTCGCGGAGCTTGGATTCAGCCGCGGGACTGACATTACTTACCATCGCCCGGCGGGGTCACAACATCGGAAGCCTGGATCGCCTCGGCGCAGAGGGAGAATAAGAAGGAAAGAGACAAAAACTTAAGACTTTTGCCTTCCATCACAGTGAGGAGTATTCAACTCACGGTGGTGGATGTTAATTTGTGTGTGTTTTTGCCATTTTTTACTATATGTAGGACTGCAAGGCAACAAAATTTCGTTCAGACCGCAAGGTCTGAATGACAATAAAGGCTACTTTACTTTACTTTACTTTACTTTACTTTACTTTACTTTACTTTAAACGAGTCCAGTAATTATAGCAAAGGGGAAGATACAGAGTGCAGAATATAGTTCTCAGCATTGTAGAGCATCAGTTCCACAGACAAAGTCCAATGTCCACAATGGGGTAGAGATGAATCGGACAGTACCCTAGCTTA
Organism: Amblyraja radiata; assembly: GCF_010909765.2. Classification (NCBI taxonomy): domain Eukaryota; kingdom Metazoa; phylum Chordata; class Chondrichthyes; order Rajiformes; family Rajidae; genus Amblyraja; species Amblyraja radiata. The sequence goes on from NC_045959.1 coordinate 119,951,016, forward strand.
TGGAAGGACCGTTCAGAAACCTGATAACGGAGGGAAAGTAGTTGTTCCTGATCTAAAAGGTTCACTGAATCTAGTTGGCATTAAATCTGACTAAATCCATCTGATTTGTTTTAATGGCAATAGTGTTGAATTGCAATTAGCTGGTTGGTAATTAGCCAAGGGTCACCAGCCTGCTGTTTGCAGATTAAGGAAATGCTTGCATGCCCAATGTTAAAAAAAAAATGCGCCTCGACTTCATCCATTTCCACCTCCCCAGAAGCCTGACACTCCATTATCATCACGACTCTGTAAATGGAGCCAAAACGTGCTGCCTGTTGTCCGTGGGATCAGTGGACTATTTCTGTACAATTTGCTCATCGGGGATGTGCTTGGGTGTGGCAATACTCCACTGGACTGTTTGTAAGAAAATAATCTCACCGTGCGTCTGCACCAAGTACAAGTGGTGTAATTCTGCTCCTATTCTCACCCCGTTAGTCTGGTTCAGTAATACACTGAGTCAAGCACTGGATCAACTAACCGCTTGTCGGAGCTCCCGCAACGGCAACTTCTCCCGCCCGGATTGCGGGGGTTAAAACAACCTGAAGCGGGGCCTTACATCGCCCGGCGCGTCTTTAATGGCCGCGGGATTTACCATCGCCCGCCGGGAGGCTCCAACATGGAGACCCAGAGAAGGGCCTTACATAGCCCGGCGCGGCCTTAATGGCCGCAGGACTTACCATCGCCCGCTGGGGGTTCCAACATCAAGACCCAGAGAAGGGCCTTACATCGCCCGGCGTGGCCTTAATGGCCGCGGGACTTGCCATCGCCCGCTGGGGGTTCCAACATCAAGACCCAGAGAAGGGCCTTACATCGCCCGGCGCGGCCTTAATGGCCGCGGGACTTGCCATCGCCCACTGGGGGCTTTAACATCAGGAGAAGAATAAACAACAGGGGAGAGACAAGACTTTGCCTTCCATCACAGTGAGGAGGGGTTTGGAGATTCACTGTGATGGATGTTTATGCAAATTGTGTTAATTGTGTGTCTAGGTTTTTTCATGTTTGTATTACTGCAGAAACTTAATTTTGTTTGAACTCGGGTTCAAATGACAATAAATGGTATTCTGATTCTTATTTTTCAATCACAAACACACTGCCCTGTACGATACCTAACCAACACCGCGGGTCCGATCCTTGTCTCTACTCGTCCAAGCCCTTCAGCCTCGTGCGAATAGAACAACTCCAGGAGGTCAGCAGGGTCCCAAGTGCACCCCCAGAAGATCGACACGGACCCAGACATTCTGGAGTCGTGACCCTCATGGTCTTTGCAGCTTTTGCAAAAAGATGCCACGCAGGTTTTGCAAAGGCAGAGATCCTCCATTTTGTCAGACACTAAAATGGCCAATATTATCAGTGCCAATAAAAGCACCATTGTGCTACTTCCTCACCCATGCCCCAAAGTAGGTCATGTGGTTTGTAAAAGTAACCACAGGGACTTGGTGAGTCCAAACGATATCAGACAGCATAGAAATCAGGTCTAGCTCGGTTGATCCACTTCAGTGCTGCTTTCTACCCACCCAATGTACTTTGCAACTTTTCGCTGATCACCTTCGCTCAGTCTGCCTGGACCTACCTGATCTCCCGGTATACAGAAGAAAATCGCATCTCCGTCGAGGTAACAGATTTAAAAAAGTTACCCCCAACACCACCCCAGCCTGCAGCTTAAAAAATTGCCCGTTTCCTCTATCTTCGTTATTTTTTTGCATATCTTTGCTTCATTTGTTCTATAATCTCTCCATATCACCGTCCATATCCTTTCCTTTGACTCTCAATCGGAAGAAGGGTCTCGACCCGAAACATCAACTATTCCTTTCTTCCAGTGTGATCCACTGAGTTACTCCAGCTTTCTGTGTCTTTGCAGTTTTTAATCTCTCTTCTCAGTGGCTCGCAGGGATTCATGAGGAAATATTTCATAATTTCTAGACTTGCAAAGGCAAAGATGATGTAGCTCATTCTATAATTGGGTCGGCACAAAGTACAAATATTTAGCATCTTGAGTAGCACACAACATCCTGATAGTTTTGATGTTAAGATTAAAATAAAGACAATAAAGGAAATTCTAATTCTAATTATTTCTTCCTGTTACTAAAGGGCCTGTCCCACTTACGCGACTTTTTCGGTGACTTCTGGCACGCGTCATAGGTTTTGCCAACCTGCAACGACCTATCGACTCTTTGGGTGACTGAGGAGACGACTCACGACCGTACAGGTGACATGTCGTGGGGTGAAGCCTGTACGGTCGTGAGTAGTCGCCAAATAGTCGTACCTTGTTCTGGTAGCCGCTGGATTTTCAACATGTTGAACATTTTCGGCGACCTGCAACGACCTATGACGGGTGCAGGCAGTCGCTGAAAAAGTCGCGTAAGTGGGACAGGCCCTTAAGTAGTTTGAAAGAAGAATATTTTTCAAGATTTACTCTGGAAGATGTATTGGGCAAAAGAGTTAAAGAGATTTTGATTGATTCCAAACTTTGGGTGATAATTATTTACGAGCACCGTGGAGCATTTAGAGAGAAGTACAATGTTTGCTCAATCAATACCTGAGTGAAATCTGGGTCCATTTGTTTTATTTTGCCCGTTATTTTTGTTTTTAGGGTCTGTGCTCGATATCATCAAGCACGTGGTCGCAAGGGGGGATCACAAAAATGGAGTGTTGGAGGAGGCAGTGATCGCCACCATTCTGAAAGAAGTACTCGAGGGCCTTGATTATCTGCACAAAAACGGGCAGATTCACAGGTGAGAAAACGATGGCGTTTTCAAGGCAGCCACAGTGGCGCAGCAGTAGAGTTGCTGCCTTGCAGCGAATGCAGCGCTGGAGACCCGGGTTCCATCCCGACTGGGTACGGAGTTTGTACGTTCTCCCCGTGACCTGCGTGGGTTTTCTCCGAGATCTTCGGTTTCCTCCCACACTCCAAAGACGTGCAGTTTTGGAGGTTAATTGGCTTGGTGTAAATGTAAAAATTGTACCGAATGGATGTAGGATAGTGTTAATGTGCGGGGATCGCTGGTCGGCTGGGGAACCCGCAGGGCCGAAGGGCCTGTTTCCGCGCTGTATCTCTAAAACTAAAAACTAAAAGTGATGCATTTTAAATATTGTTAATTAATGTGAGTTCTGAAACTGGACCCTCATTTAAACTAAGGGTTTGTTTTATAGAAACATTTCATTTCAGCTACTCAACGCCTCCACAGACCTTGTAAATGAATACAAATGAATGAGTAAATACAGCTTAAATTCTCTTGATTTTATTTTGCCAGCATAGCAGGTTTGCAAAGTAGGAGCGGGTTGGGCCGAGATGGATGGGCCGCTCCACCGAAAACAAAAGGGAGACACGCTGTTGGGGAGGCCCGCTGAGAACTATGGGGGACTCGGCGATGGGAGGGGGGGAGGGAGGGGAAGCCCGATGGAGGGATGAGCATAAAATTCTCACGGGATTGCACGAGCTAAATGTTCCTGATCTTGGGGGAATCCAGAACCAGGGATCACACAGTGTAAGAATAAGGGGTAGGCCATTTAGGACTGAGATGGGACAATAGACAATAGGTGCAGGAGTAGGCCATTCAGCCCTTCGAGCCAGCACCACCATTCAATATGATCATGGCTGATCATCCCCAATCAGTTCCTGCCTTCTCCCCATATCCCCTGACTCCGCTATCTTTAAGAGCCACATCTAGCTCTCTCGTGAAAGTATCCAGAGAACCGGCCTCCACCGCCCTCTGAGGTAGAGAATTCCACAGACTCACAACTCTCTGTGAGAAAAAGTGTTTCCTCGCCTCCATTCTAAATGGCTTACCCCTTATTCTTAAACTGTGCCCCCTGGTTCAGGACTCCCCCAACATCAGGAGCATGTTTCCTGCCTCTAGCGTGTCCAAACCCTTAATAATTTTATGTTTCAATAAGAACACCTCTCATCCTTCTAAATTCCAGAGTGTACAAGCCCAAAATAAATTTCACTCGGAGAGTTGCGAATCTGTGGAATTCTCTGCTACAGAAGGCAGTGGAGGCCAATTCACTGGATGTTTTCAAGAGAGAGTTAGATCTAGCTCTTAGGGCTAACGGAATCAAGGGATATGGGGCAAAAGCAGGAATGGGGTACTGATTTTGGATGATCAGCCATGATCATATTGAATGGCAGTGCTGGGCTGAATGGCCTACTCCTGCACCTATTTTCGATGTTTCTATGAGTACATTTTGTAGCTTTGCTGGTGCCTTTGTGGCGACTCGTTTGCGTACTTTCTATGCAAAGACAAAGAATTCTCTGTACCTTGTGACAAGGTATCATCCTCATCAAATAATTATCAGCCATTCGAAGGTAGACAAATGCTGGAGAAACTCAGTGGGTGAGACAGCACCTATGGAGCGAAGGAAATAGGTAACGTTTCGGCTCTCGACCGGGTCTTGTGTTTCTCCAGCATTTTTGTCTACCTTCCATTTTTCCAGCATCTGCAGTTCCTTCTTAAACATCACCCATTCAAAGTTTGGTTTTAATCAAAGTCTGCCCGACTTAAGCCAGCAAATCTTGAAAAATGTTCTGCTTCAAATCCAGTTTGTAAACGGAAGAACTATTTTAATTTTAACACAAAACCCGCCAAGATGTGCGCTAGTCATGATGCAAAATTATGATTATTTTTTGCTGACCCAATGTTAGTGACCCCTGGTTCTGGACTCTCCCAACATTGGGAACATTTTTCTTACAAAATCCCTTAAGAATTTTGTATGTTTCTATGGGATCTCCCTGCATCCGTCCAATAAATACAAGCCCATTATTTCATCATACTTCAGTCCCGCAATCCCGAGAGTTACGCTGCTATGCTGAACCTACGCTGCACTCCCTCAATGGAAAGAATGTCCTTCCTCAATAATAATAATAATAATAATATATTTTATTGTCATTGCATATCAGTGCAACGAGATTTAGTATGCAGCTTCCAACCGATGTCAAAAAAGTAGAATAAATAAATAATGTGCGACGTGACCATCCGAGGGAGACAGTCCAGAGGGGATGGGGGGCACTCAGCAGGGCCGGTTCAGAGCCGCTATAGCTCTGGGGATGAAGCTGTTCCTGAGTCTGGAGGTTCGGGCGTAGAAGGCCTTGTAAAGTCTGCCGGAGGGAAGTAGTTCGAACAGTCCGTTACAGGGGTGTGAGGAGTCTTTATGGATGCTGAGGGCCTTCCTGTGGCACCGTGTGTGGTAGATGCCCTCCAAGGCTGGTAGCTCTGTCCCAATAATCATCTGCGCTCTGTGGACGACGCGCTGAAGAGCTCTCCTCTCCGCTTCCGTGCAGCTGAGATACCACACAGAGATGCCATACGTTAATATGCTCTCTGTGGTGCAGCGGTAGAACGTTGTCAGCAGCTGTTGGGGCAGACCAGTCTTTTTTAATGTCCTCAGGAAGAACAGTCGTTGCTGTGCCTTCCTGACCAGCGCAGCGGTGTTGGTGGACCATGTGAGGTCCTCTGAAATGTGAGTGCCCAGAAACTTGAAGCTGGACACTCTCTCCACACTGTCCCCGTAGATGGAGATTGGGGCGTATTCTCCATTATGGGACCTCCTGAAGTCAATAATCAGCTCCTTCAGAGACCAAAATTACACACAATACTTCAGGTGTGGCCTCATCAGGGCCCTGTACAACTGCAGAAGGACCTCTGTGCAAGAAAGAGCTGCAGATGCTGGTTTGAATCGAAGGTATACACAAAATGCTGGAGTAACTCAGCAGGACGGGCAGCGTCTGTGGAGAGAATGAACGGGCGACGTTTCGAGTCGAGACCCTTCTTCAGACAGATGCTTCACCCGCTGAGTTACGCCAGCATTTTGTGTCAGCAGAAGGACTCAAATCCTCTGGCTATGAAGGCCAACATGCCATTAGCTTTCTTCACTGCCTGTTGTACCTGCATGCTTACTTTCAGTGACTGATATACAAGGACACCCAGATCTCATTGCACCTCCCCTTTTCCTAATGTAACTCCATTCAGATAATAATCTGCCTTCCTGTACTTGCCACCAACGTGGATAACCTCACATTGATCCACATTATACTGCATCTGCCCACTCACCTTGCTGAATGAAGCTTGGCTTTCTCTTTAGGTCCCATTGTGCACTGAAAATGGTTGGTATCAGCTGATCGGTTGCAACACGCTCCCCCTCTTGACTGGCATATACGTGTTGTTCTGTTTTCTCTTGCAGAGATGTGAAGGCAGGAAACATTCTCCTCGGTGAGGAAGGCTCGGTGCAAATTGCAGGTAATTACTGGCTCAGCCATCGGTTAGAAACCCAGCTGAAAATAATTCTGACCATTTGTCTCATTGGTTAAAGTGATGGAAACAATTGCCATAGATATTAGAAAACTATTGGAACAAATGTCTACTTGGGATTGAACATGAAATTTCAATTATTCAAATGTAAGCATACATAGAAACATATAAAATAGGTACAGGAGCAGGCCATTCGGCCCTTCGAGCCAGCACCACCATTCAATATGATCATGGCTGATCATCCAGAATCAGTACCCCGTTCCTGCTTTCTCCCCATATCCCTTGATTCCGTTAGCCCTAGGAGCTAAATCTAACATCCAGTGAATTGGCCTCCACTGACTTCTGTGGCAGAGAATTCCTCAGATTCACAACACTGGGCGAAAAAGTGTTTCCTCATCTTAGTCCTAAATGGCCTACCCCATATTCTTAAATTTGTATAGATTTACTTCAATACATATATTTGTATTCTTGGACGAACGCTTTGATACCCCTGATGATGCTGAGCTTTTGTGTGTCTAAGTAAGCCTCTCTGCTGCCTCAACTATAGACAATAGGTGCAGGAGTAGGCCATTCGGCCCTTCGAGCCAGAACTCTGTGAAACTTTGTGCTCTGTCATAGATACACCCACGCTGCTAAAAATGCATGTACCCTAGAGATACAGCGTGGAAACGGGCCCTTCGGCCCACCGAGTCCGCACCAACCAGCGATCCCCGAACATTAACACTAGCACCGTCCTACACATGAGGGACAATTTACCAAAGCCAATTAACCTACAAACCTGTACGTCTTTGCATTGTGTGAGGAAACCGAAGCACCCGGAGAAAACTAATGGAGAGAACGTACAAACTACGTACGGACCAATGATCCTATAGCGGAGCAAGATAGACCACTCCTGCTAAATGCAATGGGCTGACGTGTAGTACGCAACGGAGCGGAACGTGGGCCTTTTTTTCATCCATTTCCATAACCCGACCCGACCCGACTCGGTGTAATCAACGTTGCGGGGGAACAGTTTGTGTTAATAAATTAAAATTCTGAAAATGAGGAGAAGATTTTTCCCAAATAACTTATTTTTACGAGGATGTTTCCGTAACCGACTTCCATCTCTGCACTAGTATCTTTGCTCCGCTACGGGATCTTTGGTGCGGGGATGGAAGCCGGTTACGGAAATGGGGCCGAAAATGACCCAGGAATCTGCCCATGACCGTACTACGTCTTTTTCGTCGAGTGATCTATCTTGCTCGCTATAGGATCTTTGGTACGGACAGTTCGGTTCTGTTTATCGTCACGTGTACCGGAGTTACTGTGGAAAGCTTTAGTGTGCTAACCAGTCAGCAGAAAGACAATACATACATTATTCAAATTGAGCCATTTACAGTGTAGAGATGCATGATAATGGAACAAGGTAGAGCCAGTAAAGTCCGATCAAAGTCGGCACCTGTAATCTGGATCGAACCCGGGTCTCTGGCGCGGTGAGGCAGCACCTCTAGTGCTGCGCCACTGTGCTGCCTTGTTCATCACAATCCACAGCTTATCCAACCTCGGCTAAAACAAAATCTACCCGCCCTGCCATGCACATAGACCACTTCACCCAGATACGCCACAGTAATGTTCAAAAGGGAACTGCAGATGCTGGAATATCGAAGGTACACAAAATTGCTGGGGAAACTCAGCGGGTGCAGCAGCATCTATGGAGCGAAGGAAATAGGCGACGTTTCGGGCCGAAACCCTTCTTCAGACTGATGGGGGGTGGGGAAAGAAAGAAGGAAAAAGGGAGGAGGAGGAGGAGCCCGAGGGCGGGCGGCCCGTGCTGTCTCCTCCCCTTCCTTAACCCTCTAGCTGTCTCCTCCCATCCGCCCGCCCTCGGGCTCCTCCTCCTCCTCCCTTTTTCCTTCTTTCTTTCCCCACCCCCCATCAGTCTGAAGAAGGGTTTCGGCCCGAAACGTTGCCTATTTCCTTCGCTCCATAGATGCTGCTGCACCCGCTGAGTTTCCCCAGCAATTTTGTGTACCTACGCCACAGTAATGGTGTGTTTGCCCTATGAGGTGAAATTGAGTAATTGAGGCCTAAAGTCTAGTGTTTCATTCATAATACGTAAAGTCTAGAGTTTAGTTCATAATACGTTTAGTTCATAATACGTACATAATCAGACTGAAGAAGGGTCTCGACCCGAAACGTCACCTATTCCTTCGCTCCATAGATGCTGCCTCACCCGCCGTTTCGCCAGCATTTTTGTCTACCTCAGACAACCTCTGAGTCTTTGAAATCTTCTACCTCAGAGTACTGAGGATTAAGATGAGTGGCAAAAGATTCAATGGGAATTTGAGGAACAACCTTTTCACATAACCCAGCCTCTGGCGCTGTGAGGCAGCAACTCTACTGCTGTAAGCAGTTAGCATGAAGGATTTGGGCTGAAGGGCCCGTTTCTTTGTTGTATGACTCTGACTACTAATAATAGCCTAGTGATGTGAAATTATGCAAGTCACTGAGGCATATTTCTGCACCGTAAGCAACTTTGTCAATGCCTTTATGTGTTCATGCCATATTAAAAGGCATTCAAATGGTGCGGTTTTTTGCTTTCTGTCACATTTTCATTCCACATCATATCAGCTGCTCTGCTTATTCATCAAAAAAACTGCCTCCAGATTGAACTGATTTAATGCTCCAGTCACCCAGTGTTAAGTGAGGAAGAAGCATGGATATCAATGCATTTGTGCTAAATTGTCCCCGTGTAAAGGGAATCTATGCCATTAATCACAGCCTGGCTTTTTCATCATGCTACAAGCGCGAGGTGCAGAGTCCACAGAGAATCTGGAAATACTGAGGGACAACGTCAGCATTTCTCATCTTTGGGCCATGGATTATTTCAGAGCTGTCACTCAGCTGCAAGAGAGAAACTAAGAACTGTATTAATACCGAGCTGTTATTCATGCAAGTTAATTAAATGTCAGGGTAACCGCACTGATCACACACCATTGTGATGGGAACTGCACGTGACTGCTGGCTGGGTGCGAACAATAAATCAACCAGAATGTGAAAGAATGGCTGATGAAGGGTCTCCACCCGAAACGTCACCCATTCCTTCTTTAGGAATCCCACCGGATCCGCGCCGACCAGCGATCCCCACACACACTATCCTACAAAACAGACAATAGGTGCAGGAGTAGGCCATTTGGCCCTTCGAGCCAGCACCGCCATTCAATGTGATCCTGGTTGATCATCCCCAATCAGTACCCCGTTCCTGCCTTCTCCCCATATCCCCTGACTCCGCTATCTTTAAGAGCCCTATCGAGCTCTCTCTTGAAAGTATCCAGAGAACCGGCCTCCACCGCCCTCTGAGGCAGAGAATTCCACAGACTCACAACTCTCTGTGTTCTAAATGGCTTACCCCTTATTCTTAACCCACTAGGGACAATTTTTACATTTACCAAGCCAATTAACCTACAAACCTGTATGTTTTTGGAGTGTGGGAGGAAACCCACGCAGGTCACGGGGAGAGCGTACAAACTCTGTACAGACAGCACGGGTCTCCACTACTCTAAAGCTGCGCCACCGTGATCGCCCAATTCTATCCAGAGATGCTGCATATCCCGCTGAGTTGGTACGGGCAGCACGGAGTTTGTAGAAATTGGAGGAGCAGCACCTCATATTTCGCTTGGGCAGTTTACTCCCCAGCGGTATGAACATTGACCTCGAATTTCAGGTAGTCCCTGCTTTCTCCTTCCCCTCCCCTTCCCAGCTCTCCCATAGCCCACTGTCTCCGCCTCTTCTGTTCCTCTTCCCGCCACCCCCCCCCCCACCCCCACATCAGTCTGAAGAAGGGTCTCGACCCGAAACTTCACCTATTCCATTGCTCCATAGATGCTGCCTCACCTGTTGAGTTTCTCCAGCATTTTTGTCGATCTTCTAATTTCCACATTGAGTTTTATCATCTTCGTGACAGCCTATTGTTTTCTGTGTTCTTTACTCTGCACTATTTATCTCTTTCTTCCCCATTTGTCTAATTTCTTGGCTCCCTGTGAAATTAATTTAAATTTATGAGCTTCTGAAGTGCAGCATTTTGTTGATAAGGAACTATATCCAAAGACCATAGAAAGGGAGTGGTGCATAATGCAGCTAGTTTCAATGTGAGTTTAATCACTCATTAATATATAATGTACTAGACTAAGTGGGACCCGTTGGGTCCCAGCATCACACAGGAGGGCTGGTCATCCAACGCAATATTCCACCTCTCCACCAATTCTAATATTGGTGGCCAGTTGGGGGGGGCTTTCTGGAGCGCTAGTATGGGTGTTGTGGGCTGAAGGGACTGGTTTCCAGAGGGCTAGTATGCAAATTGTGCGCCAAATGGATTCTTGGGCTGGCGTCTGTCAATCAAGCCTGTTGTGCTGGCAACTCACTCACGGCTGGTGGGCTGGTAATTGACTCACGACTAATCCTTGAAATTCTATTTCAAGCAGGGTATAAGGCCACCAAATTCAAGTGCAGTTTCTTACCATTTGAAGTAGGGTGCAAGGCCACCAAATTCAAGTGCAGTTTCATACCATTTGAAGTAGGGTGCAAAGCCACTGAAGACAGCGAGTCGTGACCTCTCCCTCCTCCATCTTGCAGAGACTGAGCCACACCCACATTTCCGGGTTTTATAACCCCTCCCCCCCCTCCCCCCCCCACTGGAAAAGGTGTTGCTTTCATGGAGTGATTGATAGGAGAGTGATTCTCAGCATTTTTAAAAAAACTAATAACACTTTTATTTTTCATTGATGGGAAGAATTCTCTGCACCTGCTCAGCGGAGGGGGACTGAGTAAGATTGCCAAAAATCACAGCCGTAAGTGGTAGCGTTTTATCTAAAATCAATATACAGTGCAAACAGGAAGTAAGTGCATTTACAGTAGTGCCTTTTAACTTCAAGCCAAAGCAACCAATCCACCATTTGCAGTAAGTAGTGCCTTTCAACTTCATGCTACCATTTGCAGTAAGTGGTGTCTTTCAACTTCAAACCACATCCAAGCCACACCCAAGCCATCATTTGCAGTAAGTAGTGCCTTTCAACTTCAAGCCAATGCACACACGCTCCCATTCGCAGTAATAGTACCTTTCAACTTCAAGCCAAAGCTCCCAAGCCTCCATTTGCAGTAAGTAGTGCCCTTCAACTTCATGCCACCATTTGCAGTAAGTGGTGTCTTTCAACTTCAAGCCACACCCAAGCCATCATTTGCAGTAAGTAGTGCCTTTCATCTTCAAAGCTCCCAAGCCACCTTGCAGTAATAGTGCCTTTCAACTTCAAGCCAAAACAACCAAGCCACCATTTGCAGTAATAGTGCCTTTCAACTTCAAACCAAAGCTCCCAAGCCACCATTTGCAGTGCTTTTCAACTTCAAGCCAATGCACCCACGCCCCCCATTTGCAGTAAGTAGTGCCTTTCAACTTCAAGCCACACCCAAGCCACCATTGGCAGTAAGTAGTGCCTTTCAACTTCATGCCACCATTTGCAGTAAGTAGTGCCTTTCAACTTCATGCCACCATTTGCAGTAAGTAGTGCCTTTCAACTTCATGCCACCATTTGCAGTAAGTAGTGCCTTTCAACTTCAAGCCACAATTTGCAGTAAGTAGTGCCTTTCAACTTCAAGCCACACCCAAGCCATCATTTGCAGGAAGTAGTGCCTTTCAACTTCAAGCCAATGCACCCAAGCCACCATTTGCAGTAAGTAATGCCTTTTAACTTCAAGCCACCATTTGCAGTAAGTGGTGTCTTTCAACTTCAAACCACACCCAAGCCACCATTTGCAGTAAGTAATGCCTTTCAACTTCAAGCCAAAGTAGGGAGGGAGCGGGGGCGGGGGAAGGGGGGGCTTTCTGGAGCGCTAGTATGAACCATTTTAGAACCAATAGACATTTTTTGCAAGCTTTAGAACCAATAGACATTTTTTTGCAAGCATTTTAGAACCAATAGGCATTTTTTGCAAGCTTTAGAACCAATAGACATTTTTTTGCAAGCATTTTAGAACCAATAGACATTTTGTTGCCAGCTTTAGAACCAATGGACATTTCTTTGCCAGCTTTAGAACCAATAGACATTTCTTTGCCAGCTTTAGAACCAATAGACATTTCTTTGCCAGCTTCGAACCAATAGAGACATATTTTTGCCAGCTTAGAACAAATAGACATATTTTTGCAAGCTTTAGAACCAATAGACATATTTGTGCAAGCTTTAGAACCAATAGAGACATATTTTTGCAAGCTTTAGAACCAATAGAGACACTTTTTGCAAGCTTTAGAACCAATAGACATTTTTTTGTAAGCTTTAGAACCAATAGACATTTTTTTACCAGCTTTAGAACCAATAGAGACATTTTTTGCAAGCTTTAGAACCAATAGACATTTTTTTGCAAGCTTTAGAACCAATGGACATTTTTTTGACAGCTTTAGAACCAACAGATATATTTTTGCAAGCTTAGAACCAATATAGACATTTTTTTGCAAGCTTTAGAACCAATAGAGACATTTTTTGCAAGCTTTAGAACCAATAGAGACACTGTTTGCAAGCTTTAGAACCAATAGACATTTTTTGCAAGCTTTAGAACCAATAGACATTTTTTGAAAGCTTTAGAACCAATAGACATTTTTTTGCAAGCTTTTGAACCAATAGACAAATTCTGCAAGCATTTTAGAACCACTAAGGGCACTTACATTTGAGTAGACATGTGTTCAGTGTTATTCACAGCTCAGAGAAACGTGACCCTCTGCCTTCCTCCATCTTGAAGAGACTGTGTGGCGCACCATTTCCTGGTTTTATAGTCCCTCCCCCCTGCCGCCAGCGGGGGCAGCAGAGAGAATGGGGAATTTTGTAAAAACATTAATATCTCTCTCATTTTTAATCGACGGGAAAAATTCTCGGCACACATGCGGCGGAAGGGGGCTCTGAGCAAGGTGGCCAAAAATGACGGCCGTAGGTGGCGGCGTTCTCTCGGAAATCGCAGCACAGAGGGCTAAAACCGGTCAAGAACAGACTTTTAGTAATATAGATATGTTTTGTTTTATGCAGATGCTAATATACGATAAAGTATCACTTCAGATGGCCCTTGCTTTCTCTCTCCACCCCCTTCCCCTTCCCAGTTCTCCCACTAGTCTTACTGTCTTGTCTTAAGGCCCTGTCCCACTTTCTCCCGAGATTTCCCCATGATTCGAACTTGGGGAATGTCGTGACTAACTCGGGAAAGTGGGACAGGGCCTTTACTTATCCCGCCCCCCCTCCCCTGGCATCAGTCTGAAGAAGGGTCTTGACCCGAAACGTCGCCCATTCCTTCTCTCCAGAGATGCTGCCTGTCCCGCTGAGTTACTCCAGCATTTTGTGTCTACCATCTATTTAAGTCAGCATCTGCAGTTCTTTCCTATACAATAAAGTTTCCTGCCTCCATTAAATTATGGGCACAGCAATTTTATAGAGGCATGTTAAGTGTTCCTACAATAAGACCTTGTAACTTACATCCAGAATCATGTGCGACTGGAGAGGAAGAGCTTTTGAGCATTGCACTTAATTAACAGGACGGAATATCACAAATATTACTGACTGCTTTTCAAATCATATTGACGTGATATTACACATCAAAACACTGCATAATAGAAACATGTTACAGAAATGTCCTCTAGAAAAAGCAATGTTGATTAGTAGAAACATAGAAAATAGGAGAAGGACATTCTGCCCTTCTAGCCAGCACCACCACTCAATATGATCATGGCTGATCATCTTAAATCAGTACCCCGTTCCTGCTTTCTCCCCATATCCCTTGATTCCGTTAGGTAGACAAAAATGCTGGAGAAACTCAGCGGGTGCGGCAGCCTCTATGGAACGAAGGAAATAGGCAACGTTTCGGGTCGAAACGTTGCCTATTTCCTTCGCTCCATAAATGCTGCTGCACCTGCTGAGTTTCTCCAGCATTTTTGTCTACCTTCGATTTTCCAGCATCTGCATTTCCTTCTTGAACACCTTGATTCCTTTAGCCCTAAGAGCTAAATCTAACTCTCTCTTGAAAGCATCCAGTGAATTGGCCTCCACTGCCTTCTGTGGCAGAGAATTTCACAGATTCACAACTCTCTGGGTGAAAATGTTTTCCCTCATCTCGGGCCTAAATGGCCGACCCCTTATTCTTGAGGCAGTGAGCACTCTTTTATAGTTTAGTACAGTGGTTCTAAATCAGTTTGGCATACGCACGCGCATACGTGAACAAAATACTGTACGTGGTATGGTGTGGCGACACCTGGTGGTAGGCCACGGGCAGAGCGAACCCTCGGCTCTGGAGGGAGGAGTTAGGTGTGTCGGTGTGGGAGGCGCAGGTCACGGAGTTGACCCATAGATGCCCATTTGAGGATTAGGGAGCTGTATCGTACCGGATAAAACACATCTCGAGCACACAACTTGTATCCGCTTAGTTTTTGGCTGGACTCCCCGCTATATGTATATACCTTTGTTAGGTTCCTAAACACGAGCTCAACAAACGGATATGTTATTTATGACCCCTTCATGTCCCCCGGTAAAGCCCCAAACCACCCCTCCCCCCAGGGGGGTCCCGACCCCCCAGGTTAAGAACCACTGGTTTAGTACAAAACGTTTTAACTAGAATCCCATCTTGAATGAACCTGTGTTATTGTGCATAGAACAGCACAGATCCACTGTCGGTCAGTGCGTGTGTGTAATTAGGTGGGCGTGTACGGATGGCCTTTTATAACTAGAGTTGTATTTATGGTCCGCTCAGGGCCCATATATTATACGTCCTTGTTCGGAGATATGTTATGAAATCAATGAGGGGTGAAGAGATGTATAGAGTGCTTTTAAATTGGAGCAGTGTAGCGTGATGATTCAGCAATAACATTTTGATGAAGAGGGCTCATGGAAGGAGCAGTCCAGATATAAGTTGTCTTTAAATAAATGCCATGTTGTTCAAGGGATGGGCTTTCATGGCCTTCTCTTTAGTGCTGAGATTGGTACTTGGTTTTGCTGCCGTTTCATTTTAAGGGGAACTAGACCAAGTGGGACCCGTTGGGTCCCGTCCCCTCAACGCGCGGTTGCGGGGGTGGGGTGGAGGGGGCAGTGTCACAAGCTCCCCTTTGATGCCCTCGAGTAATAATAATAATAATGGATGGGATTTATATAGCGCCTTTCTAATACTCAAGGCGCTTTACATCGCATTATTCATTCACTCCTCAGTCACACTCGGTGGTGGTAAGCTACTTCTGTAGCCACAGCTGCCCTGGGGCAGACTGACGGAAGCGTGGCTGCCATTCTGTGCCTACAGCCCCTCCGACCACCACCAATCACTCACACACATTCACACACATTCACACACAGGCAAAGGTGGGTGAAGTGTCTTGCCCAAGGACACAACGAGTAGTGTATGAAATCATGGGAGGTAAAGATCGAGTAGACAAACAGAGTCTCATGTCCAGAGTAGGGGACTCGGCAACTAGATTAGATTAGATATAATTTGATTAGATTAGATATAATTTATTGCCGCACAGCCAGGCTGGTGGAAATTTGGGTTGTCTGCAGCGATACAATAATAAAGAACACACAACCACAATAAAACTGTAACACAAACATCCACCACAGCATTCATCACTGTTGTGGAAGGCACAAAATGTGGCCAGTCCTCCTCCATTTCCCCCCCGTGGTCAGGACCAGAGTCCAGAGTCAGTCCAGGATCGGCTCTTCCTTACAGGAGACCGCGGCTTTAGATTGTTGTAGGCCGCAGGCCGGCGGTCAAGATTTAAAGTCCTCGCCGCAGCCAGAAGCACCGTAGACTGCAGGGCCGGAGGTCGAAGCTCCCCTCCAGGGGTGATGGTAAGTCCATGCCGGACCCGCGGTAGAAGTCGGCCGCGGGCCGGCAGTGATGGCTTCTTCTTCCCCCGGGACCCCACGAGGGATCCTGGGTTGTAGACGCCGCACCAGCTGGAGCTCTGCAGACCGCGGCTTCAGGCTGCGACTTCAGGCTGCCGGCTGCCCCGGGCCAGCGAAACGGAGCGCTCCCCTCCAGCGAGGGCTCACCCGCTCCACGCCGAGAGTCCACGCTGCGCCCGCCGCTGAAGCCCCGGGCGCGTCTCCGGGAAAGGCCGCGTCGATCCTTGATGTTAGGCCACGGGGGAGGCGACCTGGAAAAACTCGCCTCTCCGTGGAGGAGGCGACCGAAGCGGTTCCCCCCTCACCCCCCCACACCACCCCCCACACAAAACACACAAAGAAACATTAAATACAGACTTTAAAACATACTAAAAAAATAAAAAAAGGTTAAAAAACTGACGAGCCGCATGACATGGCTGCTGCCAGAGCAGCGCCCCCTACATTTTCATAAGAGGACATAAGTTTAAAGTGAAGGGTCAAGATTTAATAGGAACCCAGGAGTAACTTTTTCCCTTCAAGGGTGGTGGGTGCATGGAACGAGCTGCAGGAGGAGGTAGTTGAGGCAGGGACTATCGCAGCGTTTAAGAAACATTTAGACAGGTACATGCATTTAGAAGGGTATGGACCATATTGGCAGGTGGGACTAGTATAGATGGGACATGTTGGTTGGTGTGGGCAAGTTGGGCCGAAGGGCCTGTTTCCACACTGTATGACTATGACTGTGAAGTACAGAGGTTGTTCTTATCGTATGTATTAGTGTCTGGTCCCTGTTGGATTATAGTCACGTGAACCTGGCTGTAACACCTGCTCCGGTGTGCATTGATGGTGCTGAAGCAGAGATGGTTGAAACCTATAAGTTCCAAGGAGTAATTATCACCAGCAACTTGTCTTGGACCAGCCTTATTAAAGCAATGACCAACAAAGCATACCAACGCCTCTACTTCCTTAGAAGGCAGACAGTTCAGCATGTCCCCAACAACCCTCACCAACTTCCACAGATGCGCTGTAGAGAGCATTTTATCAGGATGCATCACAGCTTGGTTTGGGAACAGCTCCATCCAAGACCACAGAGAATTGTGGGCTCAGCCCAGACCATCACACAAACCAACCTCCCTTCCATTGACTCCATCTACACCTCACGTTGCCTCGGCAAGGCCAGCAGCCCAGACCATCACACAAACCAACCTCCCTTCCATTGACTCCATCTACACCTCACGCTGCCTCGGCAAGGCCAGCAGCATCATCAAGGACCAGTCGCACCCTGGACATGCCCTCTTCACCCCTCTCCCATCAGACGAGGTACAGAAGGTTGAAAACGAACTACCTCCAGATTCGGAGACAGTTTCTTCCCAGCTGTTATCAGGCAACTGAACCATCCTATCCAACTAGAGAAGCCATCTACGTCACTAGAGACCCTGGGACTATCTTTAATTGGATTTTACCTTGCACTAAACGTTATCCTGTATCTGTACACTGGTTTTCTGGATTCTAATCATGTATAGTCTTTCCTCTAACTGATTAGCATGCACATGAGAATAAACCTAACTGAATATATGAAGCCTGCCAAGTGAGTGTGAGAGAGTGAGAGTGAGACGGAGAGAGAGAGAGAGAGACACACACACACACACAAACGCACACAGAGACACATGCGCACACACACACCCACACAGAGAGACAGACACGGAGAGAGAGGCAGAGACACACACACGCGCAAACGCACAGACACACGCGCGCACACACACAAACAAAGACACTAACACAGAGACACACACACAGACACACACACACACACACAGAGACACACACACACAGAGACACACACACACACACACACACACACAGAGACACACACACACACACACAGACACACACACACAGAGACACACACACACAGAGACACACACACACAGACACACACACACACACACACACACACAGACACACACACACACAGAGACACACACACCGAGAGACAGACACACCGAGAGAGAGAGACAGACAGCCAGACCGTGAGCCTCCAGATGACAACAGTCTGCTAGTTGCAGCACGTTGGGGCATGGAAATCCAAAAGCTCACCTTATTTTTGACCAACTTAGAAATAGTGAGAAATGTCATGTAAGATGAATCTCCTTGACTTGTTGCAGATTTTGGTGTAAGTGCATTCCTGGCAACAGGCGGTGACATGACCAGGAATAAAGTGAGGAAGACCTTTGTTGGCACACCCTGTTGGATGGCCCCTGAAGTTATGGAGCAGGTGAGTCACTTGATGCATCAACATGTTCCACATGCTTTACATTCCCTTCATGGATATTTGACACAAGGAACAGATCGGGTAGACGCACGGGAATCTTGCCCAGAGTTGGGCAATCGACAACCAGACGACATGGGTTTAAGGTGAAGGTGGGAAAAATGTCATAGGAACCTGAGGGGCAACTTTAATTACGCAAAGAGAGGTTGGTGTATGGAACGAGCTGCCGGAGGAGGAGGTAGTTGAGGCTGGGACTATCCCAACGTTTAAGAAACAGTTAGACAGGTATATGGATAAAACAGGTTTGGAGGGATATGGACCAAGCGCAGGCAGGTGAGACTACCTGACAATAAACTAAACTAAACTCAATTAGATTGCCATGCATAGATTTTATATGTACACCAGTTAAGACATGAGTAATACAGAGGCTTATTAAGGATCATGTATTACAATTCTGGCATAAACAGTATTATATATAAATATATATACACACACACATGCACATACACGCACACACATACACACGTACATACACATATGTATATGTATACATATATACATGTACACACACACACACATATATATATATATATACACACATACATACATATATATACACACACACACACACATATATACATATGTATACATATACACATATATATATATACATATATACATATGCACGTATACACATATACGTGTACATATATACGTATACATATGTACATATGTATATGTACACATATACGTATACACATACATACATATAGACCCACATATGTACACACATACGTATACACACACATATACATATGTGTGTGTATATATATATGTACATATATATATATATATGTACATATGTGTGTGTGTATATGTAGATATATATATGTACATATGTGTGTATATATATGTATGTATATATGTATGTATATATGTGTGTATATATATATATATACACATATATATATACACAAATAAGTAAATAGATGCATAGACAGACAATAGACAGACAGACAATAGACAGGCGGACACAGACAGACAGAAACAGACAGACAATAAACAAATATCTAAATCAACAAATAGATAAATAAATATAATGAATAAATGAGTAGATCTGATTTGAACTGTTCATTACATCCATGCCTTATCTCTACAGGTGAAAGGGTATGACTTCAAAGCGGACATTTGGAGTTTTGGAATTACAGCCATTGAGCTGGCTACAGGAGCGGCTCCTTATCACAAATACCCACCTATGAAGGTAGGAGTCACTGGAGGGCTGTGGCTGTCCAGACATTAAAGTGGATATGTAGCAAATAAAAGTTTAATCTCCATTAAAAAAAAAAGTTTAGGTTTATTTTAGAGACAGCACAGAAATAGGCCCTTTGGCCCACTGAGTCAACGCCCACCATCGATCACCTGTCCCCACTTTCTCATCCACTCCCTACACACTAGGGACAATTTACAGAGGCCAATTAACCTTCAAACAGCAAGATAGATTCAGCATTTTCTGTCTAACTCAGCGGGTCAAGCAGTACAAATAAATAAGTGACGTTTCAAGTCGAGACCCTTCTTCCGAGATGTCACCTACTCCTCTCCAGAGATGCTGCATGACCTGCTGAGTTACTCCAGCATTTTACGTCTACTGTGTAAACCAGCATCTGCAGTTCCTACTCTCAGCCTACAAACCTGCACGTCTTTGGCATGCGGGAGGAAACTGGAGCACCGGGAGGAAGCACAGGGTGAACATGCAAACTCCACACAGACAGCACTGGAGGTTAGGATTGAACCCGGGTCTCTGGTGCTCTGAGGCAGCAGCTGTGCTGCCGTATTGTCCTGTGTTTAATGGTGCAGAAGCTGGCCAGTCTAAATCCCCTCTCATTTTTTATTTATTCTCCTAAAATCTTTTATCCTGGTTTTTATTTGGAAAAATTGCATTTGGTTACAAAAATGGGCACACAACTGGAGAAGCAGCTCCCTCCAAGTATAAAATCAATCCCTATTGATCAGAATAAGTGCTTTGGAGCATTGACTAGTGTGCTTGGAAGAAATTGCTGCATCTATTGATTATTGTCTAAAATGGATGACTTAGATCAATGGTTCCCAAATCTTGTTTGAAAACCTTTTTCCCGAATCCTGGGTGCACACCAAATTCTCCCACCATCCTCCCACAGGGCTCCCGCCCCCTGTTCCCTTCCATCCACGTCCCTCCCTCTGCCTTTACATTTCACTCCCTTTCACATCTGACAGGGCAGTCACGGTGGCGCAGCAGTAGAGTTGCTGCCTTGCACCGAATGCAGCACCGGAGACCCGGGTTCCATCTCGATTACGGGTGCTGTCTGTACGGAGTTTGCACGTTCTCCCCGTGATCTGCGTGGGTTTTCTCCGAGTTCTTCGGTTTCCTCCCACGTCCCAAAGACGTGCAGGTTTGTAGGTTAATTGACTTGCTAAATGTAAAAATTGTACCAAATGGGCTTAGGATGGTGTTAATGTGCGGGGATCGCTGGTCAGCGCGGACCCGGTGGGCCGAAGGGCCTGTTTCCGTGCTCTATCTCGAAACTAGACTAAATAAACTATAGGCAATGGGTGCAGGAGTAGGCCATTCGTCCCTTCGAGCCAGCAGCATCATTCAATGTGATCATGGCTGATCATCCCCAATCAGTACCCCGTTCCTGCCTTCTCCCCATATCCCCTGACTCCGCTATCTTTAAGAGCCCTGTCTAGCTCTCTCTTGGAAGTATCCAGAGAACCGGCCTCCACCAGCAGAGAATTCCACAGACTCACAACTCACAAATACCCTTTTCATATCTAGCTTTTGCCCAAACAAGGTCGCCTCCCCTGTATCCACCTTTCACTCGCCAGGGATAGACACAAAATGCTGGAGTAACTCCGAGTCGGGCAGCATCTCTGGAGAAATGGAATAGGTGATGTATCGGGTTGAGACCCATCTTCACTCTCCAGGCTTTGCCCTGCCCCTCCTCTCTTTCCCAGCTTCTCTCCTCCTACCGCAATCAGTCTGAAGAAGGATCCCGGCCCGAAAGTCGTTGGCCCGTTCCCTCCGCAGGTGCTGTCAGACCTGCTGAGTTCCTCCAGCACTTTGTGTTTTGCTGAAGACTCCAACGTCTGCAGTTCCCTGTCTTTTCCTCGTATCTTTGCTGGATCTTTGGAAATCTGTGACTGACTGCCCTGATAGTGACCACCTCTACCATTGTTAGATCACGCCACCACCGGGATGCTGGAAGGTGAATTAAAAGGCCCGTGGCTTTTCCTTAAATGTCAAAATTCCTACTTTCATGCTTTTCCATTGCCATAATCTGAATGCTATCAGGTACGGCAAATATTAGCCGTCTTGGTTTAGTTTACACAGGGAGTAAAGCTGCTGTTCAGCCCACCGAGTCAAGACTTTAATCATGATTTCTAGGCTTGAGATACAGGGTGGAAACGGGCCCTTCGACCCTGCCTGATCCCTGCCGACCAGCAATCTCTCTCGCTATCCTAAACTCGGGATAAGTTACAACATTTACCAAAGCCAATTAAGCTACAAACCTGCACGTCTTTGGGATGTGTGAGGAAAACCGGAGAACCCGGAGAAAACACATGCGGTCACGGGGAGAACATGCAAACTCCTTACAGGCAGCACCCATAGACTGGATAGAACCCGGGTCTCTGGCGCTGTGAGGCAGCAACTCTACCGTTCTGCCCTGTAATATATGTTCAAATGTATCCAACACCGAAAATGTCCTTTCCCAAAGTTAGCTGTATTGTTGGAACCACTGTGGTCTTGGATCATTTTGGGGGGGAAACTATGTGTATTTTCAAAAAATAAAAATTGAACAATTTGATCGTCAATTAACACTATTGCTTGAATATAAAGCATAAAGTGCTGGAGGAACAGTGGTTCAGGCAGCGGCTGCAGAGGGAATGGGCAGATTGGTCCTGACGTGCAACATTGCCTGTGTGTCACCTCCAGCACTTTGTGTTTTGCTCCAGGTGCCAGCATCTTCAGTTCCCTGTGTGTCTGTTTCAACGTAACATTGGTTTAAAGTTCGCGGGCTGATTCCTCGCTGGCATCTATTCCTCTCCATGTCCAGGTCTTGATGCTAACGCTTCAGAACGATCCTCCCTGTTTGGAGACGGGCGTACAAGACAAGGAAATGGTGAAGAAATACGGCAAGTCTTTTAGGAAGATGATTTCACAGTGTCTACAGAAAGATCCGGAAAAAAGGTAAAATTGGAGTTCTGCTCTTGGATTCTACACTCTACAGAGATTGCAGGTAGACCCAAAAATGCTGGAGAAACTCAGCGGGTGAGGCAGCATCTATGGAACGAAGGAATAGGTGACATTTCGGGTCGAGACCCTTCTTCAGATTGATGTGGGGGGCACCCCCCCCACCCCCACATCAGTCTGAAGAAGGGTCACGACCTGCCCCCCCCCTGCCCCACTCCCACATCAGTCTGAAGAAGGGTCTCGACCCGAAACGTCACCTATTCCTTCGCTCCATAGGTGCTGCCTCACCCGCTGAGTTTCTCCAGCATTTTGTGTCTACCTTCGATTTTTCCAGCATCTGCAGTTCTTTCTTAAACAAAACTCTTGAGATTGGGGATCACTTTGCTACCTTAATACACTGTGAATACTGAATAAATAGCTTGCTGCAGTCACAAATCATAAAATCCCACTAATTCTACAAATACATGTGAGTGCTTTGGATATTTTTAAGGCAGAGATAGATAGATTCTCGATTAGTACGGGTGTCAGGGGTTATGGGGAGAAGGCAGGAGAATGGGGTTAGGAGGGAGAGATAGATCAGCTTTGATTGAATGGTGGACTAGACTTGATGGGCCAAATGGCCTAATTCTGCTCCTATCATATATGACCCTATGAACAGTCCACGGAGCTGGAGGAACTCAGCGGGTCAGGCAGCATCTGTGCAGGGAATGGTCACACACCTGTCTGAAGAAGGGTAGACATAGCAGATGTGGCTGTGGTGTCTGAAGAAGGGTCCCACATGAATTGTCAACTGTCCATTCTCTCCACAGTTCATGTTATACATGCAGAGTTAGGCCATTCAGCCCATCAAGCTTACTCCACCGTTCAATCATGGCTGATCAATCTCTTCCTCCTAACCCCATTCTCCTGCCTTCTCCCCATAACACATGACATCCGTATTAATCAATAATCTATCAATCTCTGCCTTAAAAATATTCATTGACTTGGCCTCCACAGCCACCTATGCTGCCTAACCCACTGCGTTCCTCCAGCACTGTGAATTATATTCAAGAGAGCTAGATTTAGCAGAATCAAGGGATATGGGGGGAAAGCAGGAACGGGGTACTGATTGTGGATGATCAGCCATGATCACATTGAATGGCGGTGCTGGCTCGAAGGGCCGAATGGCCTACTCCTGCACCTATTTTCTGTTTCTATTTGCTCATGATCCCAGCATCTGCAGGTCCTTGTGCTCTGAAAGAGTTGAGTAGTTGCCAACTATTTGCCTTCATAATAAACAACAGACAATAGGTGCAGGAGTAGGCCATTCGGCCCTTCGAGCCAGCACCGCCATTCAATGTGATCATGGCTGATCATCCCCAATCAGTACCCCGTTCCTGCCTTCTCCCCATATCCCCTGACTCCGCTATTTTTAAGAGCCCTATCTAGCTCTCTCTTGAAAGTATCCAGAGAACCTGCCTCCACCGCCCTCTGAGGCAGAGAATTCCACAGACTCACAACTCTCTGTGAGAAAAAGTGTTTCCTCATCTCCTGACGTGACCATATTAAATATTAAATGGTGCTTGACCAGAAGATAGACAAAAGATGGCCTTTAATGTTGGTTTAAACCTGCCGCTGGTAAGATTAAGAGTTAGGTTCTTTAATCCTGTCTGTTTCGATTTTGTGGTCGAATATTGATTGTGTTAAGTAACAAAGTTATTCCCTGGGGTGGGGAAGATTGGTTAACTGGACGACTGCACTGAATCCAGTGAATGAGATTCATTTAAGTTACTATTGTGTTTCATCATCTTTCACTCCTGACATTTCCCTGGTGAAATCGCCTTAGAATGGAGAGACTGCAATGGCTGGGCTTGTACACTCCGGAGTTCAGAAGGATGAGAGTGGATCTTGAAACATATAAGATTATGAAGGGTTTGGACACACTAGAGGCAGGAAACATGCTCCCGATGTTGGGCGAGTCCAGAACCAGGGGCCACAGTTTAAGAATAAGGGGTAAGCTGTTTAGAACGGAGATGAGGAAACACTTTTTCCTCACAGAGAGTTGTGAGTCTGTGGAATTCTCTGCCTCAGAGGGCGGTGGAGGCCGGTTCTTTAGATACTTTCAAGAGAGAGCTAGATAGGGCTCTTGAAGATAGCGGAGTCAGGGGATATGGGGAGAAGGCAGGAACGGGGTACTGATTGGGGATGATCAGCCATGATCACATTGAATGGCGGTGCTGGCTCGAAGGGCCGAATGGCCTACTCCTGCACCTATTGTCTATTGTCTATTAGCTTTATTAAAGGAAGTTGCTTTAGTTTCAGTGTATTCAGTTCTCTATCCATGCCAATACCCTACCCCCAATACCATGTGCTCTAATTTTGCACACTAATCTCTTGTGTGGGACCTTGTCAAAGGCTTTTTGAAAGTCTAGATACACCACATGCAGCACAACAGAAGATGCAAACTTAGTACACTGTAAACAATATGATCAATGAAAAAAAAGTTCAGTGTGTATATACACGCATGCACACACATGCACACAAAAAGCTAACTAACGATAATAGTACAATAATAACATTAACAGTCTATGTAATTCAGAGATTATAGATAATAGACAATAGGTGCAGGAGAAGGGCATTCAGCCATGATCACATTGAATGGCGGTGCTGGGTTGAAGGGCCGAATGGCCTCCTCCTGAACCTATTTTCTATGTTTCTATTTGCTCATGATCCCAGCATCTGCAGGTCCTTGTGCTCTGAAAGAGTTGAGTAGTTGCCAACTATTTGCCTTCATAATAAACAACAGACAATAGGTGCAGGAGTAGGCCATTTGGCCATTCGAGCCAGCACCGCCATTCAATGTGATCATAGCTGATCATCCCCAATCAGTACCCCGTTCCTGCCTTCTCCCCATATCCCCCGACTCCGCTATCTTTAAGAGCCCTATCTAGCTCTCTCTTGAAAGCATCCAGAGAACCTCCCTCCACCGCCCTCTGAGGCAGAGAATTCCACAGACTCACAACTTTCTGAGAAAAAGTGTTTCGTCGTCTACGTTCTAAATGGCTTACCCCTTATTCTTAAACTGTGGCCCCTGGTTCTGGACTCCCCCAACATCGGGAACATGTTTCCTGCCTCTAGTGTGTCCCAATCCTCAACAATCTTACATGTTTCAATACGATTCCCTCTCATCCTTCTAAACTCCAGAGTGTACAAGCCCAGCCGCTCCATTCTCTCAGCATATGACAGTCCCGCCATCCCGGGTTGTATTTCAGGTTGTATTGTTTAATGGCTGTTGGGAAAAAGCTGTTCCT
This sequence comes from Amblyraja radiata, assembly GCF_010909765.2. Taxonomy (NCBI): domain Eukaryota; kingdom Metazoa; phylum Chordata; class Chondrichthyes; order Rajiformes; family Rajidae; genus Amblyraja; species Amblyraja radiata. The sequence continues at coordinate 119,976,959 of NC_045959.1, forward strand.
GAACCTCAACCTAATTTAGATGTATTTATTAATTAGATTTATTTTCATTCCAGACCTACAGCAGCAGAATTTTTAAAGCACAAGTTTTTCCAAAAAGCAAAGGTAAGTGTGTAAGGGATGAAGTGGAAGGGGGGGGCAATATAAGGCACATGCACCAGGTAACTAATACACCTGTTCAGTTGTGTTGGTGACATGCAGGCGTCACCTGTGTCAGCGCCCAGCATTGAGAGGTGTAACCAAAGCAAGGAAGCACTGGCTGCTCCCACAAGCTAAGAGGGGCAGAAGAGTCACAGCATCTCCCAAGTAGCTGTTGCAAAGAGCTGCCGTGCTCCCATTCAAACCAGTACATGGTGGCTACTTGTACTCTGGTGTCCACTGCTCCTAATCCCAGACACACCCAAGAAGAGAGTGCTGGGGCAGGAGTTAAGGGGCTGTCCCACGAGCATGCGACCTGCATGCGGCAAGCGCGACCTAAAGGGCCTGTCCCACGAGCATGCGACTCCATGCAGCAAGCGCGACCAAACTAGAAGCGGGGGCCGCGCGGAGGTCGAGTGAGTGACATGAAGTTCGAGCGAAGTCCGCGCGTGACGTATGGCGTTGAGACGGTGCATGTGGCGTCAAGGTGGCTGCGGGGCCGGCAGGCTGTTGCCGCGCGGAATTTTTGAACACGGTCAGTTTTTCGGAGCCCCGCGCGATGTTGGGACCAGCTCCTCACAACTCCATACGACTCCGGCGATCGAAGTGGGACCGGCCCCGCGAGGCCGTATGGCTCAAGCAACCACGTTAGGTCGCGCTTGCCACATGGAGTCGCATGCTCATGGGACAGGCCCTTTAGGTCGCACTGCCGCATGGAATCGCATGCTCGTGGGACAGGCCCTATAGTCAACTCAACTCTAGTCCCTGAAACCAGGAAGTCCATGGAAGGATATGGAAAGTTTAACATACAAATGGAGTTATGTCCAATACAAATGGAGTAATGTCCACAACATTTTTATCGGGAGCCGCTCCTGTCTTAATACCATCAACGTTGACCTTGCCTCAATTGAGAATTTTAACTTTGGGTCCGCCTTGCCCTTATCCACGACCATTTTAAAGTCAATAAAACTGTGGTTGCTGGACCAAACGTTTCACCCACTGACACTTCAGTCACTTGCCTGTCCCAATTTCCAAAGAGTAGACCGAGCTTTGCCCTTTCCTGTGTAGAGCCCATTATAAATTGTCCGAGGAATGTTTCTTGAACAGATTTGACATTCCCCACCCCATCTAAGCCCTTGGCGCTATGTCAGTCCCAGTTTATATTGAGAAAGTTAAGGGCCTGTCCCACTTGCCAATTTTTTTCGGCGACTGCCGGCGTCATTGACTGACGTATCAGGGTCACCGAAAGATTTTACAACAGACAATAGGTGCAGGAGTAGGCCATTCGGCCCTTCGAGCCAGCACCGCCATTCAATGTGATCATGTCTGATCATCCCCAATCAGTACCCCGTTCCTGCCTTCTCCCCATACCCCCTGACTCCACTATCTTTAAGAGCCCTATCTAGCTCTCTCTTGAAAGTATCCAGAGAACCGGCCTCCGCTGCCCTCTGAGGCAGAGAATTCCACAGACTCGCCACTCTCTGTGTTGAGAAGTGTTTCCTCGTCTACGTTCTAAATGGCTTACCCCTTATTCTTAAATTGTGGGCCCTGGTTCTGGACTCCCCCAACATCGGGAACGTGTTTCCTGCCTCTAGCGTGTCCAGACCCTTTATAATCTTATATGTTTCAATAAGATATCCTATCATCCTTCTAAACTCCAGAGTATACAAGCCCAGCTGCGGCATTCTCTCAGCATATGACAGTCCCGCCATCCCGGGAATTAACCTTGTAAACCTACGCTGGGCTCCCTCAATAGCAAGAATGTCCTTCCTCAAATTAGGTTTGAACATTTCAAAATCCAGCGGCGACAAAAAAAAATTTGCTACACTTGAGGAAACATAGAAACATAGAAAATAGGTGCAGGAGTAGGCCATTCGGCCCTTCGAGCATGCACCGCCATTCAATATGATCATGATAAACACGCATCCATCACGCCATGACTTTTTCGGTGACCTTTGGGTCAGTCAATGATGCTGGCTGTCGCCGAAAAAATTGCCAAGTGGGACAGGCCCTTTAAAATCCCCTCCTATGACAACCCTATTAGTCCTGCAATCTGCTGGCATATTTTCTCTTCTAATTCCTGTTGACTATTTGGGAGCCGAAAGTACACAGCCACAAGATGGTTGCAGCGAATTGTGGACGCAGGACTCCATTTATCCCTCACGCTGCCTCGGCAAGGCCAGCAGCATAATCAAGGACCAGTCGCACCTCACCCTCTTCTCCCCTCTCCCATCGGGCAAGAAGTTATAGAAGTGTGAAAACGCACACACCTCCAGATTCGGGGACAGTTTCTTCCCAGCTGTTATTAGGCAACTGAACCATCCTACCACAACCAGAGAGCAGTCCTGAACTATTATCTACCTCATTGGTGATCCTCAGATTAACTTTGATCAAACTTTGCTGGCTTTACCTTGCACTAAACGTTATTCCCTTATCATGTATCTGTACACTGTAAATGAGTCAATTGTAATCATGTATTGTTTTCCGCTGTCTGATTGGCACACCACAAAAGCTTTACACTGTACCTCAGTACACGCGACAAGAAACTAAATTGAATAGTCTCCATTTTATTTCTCTGCTTCATCCAAAGAGCCTCCTTGAGCGAACCAGCAACAATGTCATCTCGGACGACTGGTGTGACTTTCACCTTAATCAATAAAGCAAATCCCCTCCTCTATCTCCTTTAGCACCAGTACCCTGGAACATTAAGCTGCCAGTCATAGAAACATGGACAATAGGTGGAGGAGTAGGCCCTTCGAGCCAGCACCGCCATTCAATGTGATCATGGCTGATCATCCCCAATCAGTACCCTGTTCCTGCCTTCTCCCCATATCCCTCGATTCCGTTAGCCCAAAGAGCTAAATCTAACTCTCTTGAAAACCTCCACTGCCTTCTGTGGCAGAGGATTCCACAGATTCACAACTCTTTGGATGAAAAAGATTTTTCTCATCTCAGTTTTAAATGGCCTACCCCTTATTCTTAAACTGTGACCCCTGGTTCTGGACTGTCCCTCTCTTAGCCAGGTGTCTGTAACGGCTATAAGGTCCCAGTCGCACGTACCATCCACGCCCTTAAATTTGTTGATCACAACATTATATTCATTTTACAGAACAAGGAATACCTTGAAGAAAAATTGCTAGCTCGAGCACCCACGATAGCTGAAAGATCAAAAAAGGTAAATGCTATGTTTTATTCTCCAGGTTGCAGTTCCACAGGGGGATGGATGGCACTGAGAGGTGACTAGCACATGTGTGAAGGTTTGAGAACAGAATTGACACACGGCACGGTGGCGCAGCAGTAGAGTTACTGCCGTACACTGCTGAAGACCCGGGTTCCATCCCGACTACGGGTGTTGTCTGTACAGAGTTTGTACGTTCTTCCCGTGACCGCGTGGGTTTTCTCTTATCTGTGGTTTTATCCCATGCTCCAAAGATGTACAGATTTGTAGGTTAATTGGCGAGGTATAAATGTAATTATTCCCCAGTGTGTGTAGGATAGTGTTAATGTGCGGGGATTGCTAGTTGGCATGGACTCGTTGGGCCAAAGGGTCTGTTTCCGCGCTGTAACTAAACTAATTTGCTGTTTATAGACCCAAAGGCTGGAGTAACTCAGCGGGACAGGCAGCGTCTCTGGAGAGAAGGAATGGGTGACGTTTCGGGTCGAGACTGTCGGGTCCTGACTGATGTCTGGGGAGTGGGCGGTACAGTGATAAAATCTGGTCGGAGAACTGGGAAGTGGGAGGGGCTGGAGAGAGAGGGGGAAAGTAAGGGCAAGGTGAAGTTATTTTGCTGTGAATTAACTTGAAGTTAGTTTGTTGTTTACACTGTTTCACTGTGGTACTCGAGTTGAATTAGTGATGATGGTGAGAATGAGATGTGTGTAGATGCGGACATTGCACCTGACTCAGCTTGCCTCTGTGTTGATCCAGGTGAGGAGGGTTCCAGGCTCCAGCGGTCGACTGCACAAGACGGAAGATGGCGGCTGGGAATGGAGCGATGAAGAATTAGATGAAGAGAGTGAAGAAGGGAAGGCTGCCGTGTCTCAGTTGAGGGTAGGTTTTGTAGATCAAACAGTATTGCTGATTTGATCCGTGTCTGGTTTTGCTGCTGATGACCTGATCCGTATGATCCATGTCAGGTTTCCCACACCACTGTCACCATGTGCATGCGGACAGCCACATTGTGTTTTCAGTTTTAACTTGTGATTCTGAGCCTACAGTACTCGTCCCGATGGTCTCTGTATGTATGCAGATTAAAGTACTTGTCATGACAGATAATAGAAACATAGAATATAGGTGCAGGATGAGGCCATTCGGCCCTTCGAACCAGTACCGCCATTCATTGTGATCATGGCTGATCGTCCCCAATCAGTACCCCGTTCCTGCCTTCTCCCCATATCCCTTGATTCCACTAGCCCCTAGAGCTCTATCTAACTCTCTCTTAAATCCATCCAGTGACTTGGCCTCCACTGCCCTCTGTGGCAGGGAATTCCACAAATTCACAACTCTCTGGGTGAAAAAGTTTTTTCTCACCTCAGTCTTAAATGACCTCCACTTTATTCTAAGACTGCATGGCCCCTGGTTCTGGACTCGCCCAACATCGGGAACATTTTTCCTGCATCTAGCTTGTCCAGTCCTTTTATAATGACTCCGTATCATAAGTACTTTGCACATTTAGTTTTGTAGATACAGCACGGAAACAGGCCTTTGGCCCACTGACTCCACACCGTCTGAAGAAGGGTCTCAACCCGAAACGTTGCCCATTCTTTCTCTCCAGAGATGCTGCCTGTCCCGCTGAGTTACCCCAGCATTTTGTGTCTGACCGTCGATCACCCGTTCACACTGGTTCCATGTTTTCCCATTGTCTCATCCACCCCCTACACACTTTTCCAACACACATTTAACAAATTCCAACCCATCTAAAGCTTTTTCACTGTGACATCTATATTGGGAAAGTTAAACTCCCCTTCTATGACAACCCCACATTAGTCTTGCAGCTGCCTGCAATCTATCGGCATATTTGCTCTTCTAATTTGGCAGCTTGCGGTACATTCCCAATAAGATGATTGTCCCCTTTTACTGAGGGCCAAACCCGCATGCCTTTGGGATGTGAGAGGAAACCAGAGCACCCGGGGAAAACGCACGCGGTCACAGAGAACATGCAAACTCCACACAGACAGCACCCGAGGTCAGGATTGTGAGGCAACAACTCAACTCTCTGCGCCACTCTCAGTTCTTGATGTATGAACCCGATTTCCTAGGTCTTTATAAAACTACGAAATCCAAGAAAATACAATGAAACTGAGATAATTTGCTTATTAACCTTTAAGAAACCATAATGATTTGACATCCGACTCATCATGTAATGTTTCCCACTCTTCCATCTGACTTGCTGGGGCCCTGGTTCCTGCCCTTTCATTAGACACTAGGTGCAGGAGTAGGCCCTTTGAGCCAGCATCGCCATTCAATGTGATCATGGCTGATCATCCACAATCAGTACCCTGTTCCCGCCTTGTCCCCATATCCCCTGACTCCACTCTTTAAGAGCCCTATCTAACTCTCTCTTGAAAGTATCCAGAGAACCGGCCTCCACCGCCCTCTGAGGCAGGGAATTTCACAGACTCACGACTCTCTGTGGAAAAAGTGTTTCCTCGTCTCCGTTCTAAATGGCTTACTCCTTATTCTTAAACTGTGGCCTCTGGATCTGGACTCCCCCAACATCTATCTATCTCTGCCTTAAATATATCCACTGACTTGGCCTCCACCGCCTAGTGTGGCAAAGAATTCCACTGATTCACCACCCTCTGACTAAAGAAATTCCTCCTCATCTCCTTCCTAAAAGAATGTCCTTTAATTTTGAGGCTGTGCCCTCTGGTCCTAGACTCGCCCACAAGTGGAAACATCCTCTCCACGTCCACTCTACCCAAGCCTTCCAAGAATGGCGAAGCGGACTTGATGGACCGACTGGCCTAATTCTGTTCCTATATCTTATGAAGTTATAGTCTCATCAACGCAATTGCTGAACTGGAGATAGTTGAAGGAACTATGGGGAGCATTCAATGGGATTGGTGTAGGGTTAACGCCAATGGGTGCTCAATGGTCAGTGGCGATTCCGTGGGCCAAGTGCGCAGCGGTAGAGTCGTTGCCTCAACGTGCCAGTGAACCAGGTTCCGTCCTGACCATGGGTGCTGTCTGGACAGAGTTTGCACGTTCTTCCTGTGTTTCCAGAATTCCTCTTCTTTTAGTTACATAGAAACATAGAAAATAGGTGCAGGTGTTGGCCATTTGGCCCTTTGAGCTAGCACCGCCATTCCATATGATCATGGCTGATCATCTAAAATCAGTACCCTCGTTCCTGCTTTCTCTCCATATCCCTTTCTCTCCATATCCCTTGATTCCATTAGGCCTAAGAGCTATATCAAACTCCCTCTTGAAAACATTAGGCCTAAGAGCTATATCAAACTCTCTTTTGAAAACATCCAGTGAATTGGCCTCCACTGCCTTCTGTGGCAGAGAATCCCACAGACTCACAACTCTCTGGCTGAAAAAGTTTTTCCTCATCTCAGTCCTAAATGGCCGACCCCTTATTCTTAAACTGTGACCCCCGGTTGTGGACACTCCCAACATGGGGAATATTTTTTTCTGCATCTAGCCTGTCCAATCCCTTAAGAATTGTATACGTTTCTCTAAGATCCCCTGTCGTGTTCCTGAGTGCGAGTTTCCTCCGGGTGCTCCGGTTTCCGCCCACATCCCAAAGACATGTAGGGTAATTGGCTTCTGTAAAAATTGTAAATTGTCCCTAAATGTGTAGGGCAGTGCCTGTGTACAGGGTGCTCGCTGGTCGGTGTGGACACGGTGGGCCGTAGGGCCTGTTTCTCTAAACTAAGCTGTATCTCTAAACTGAACTAACACTTTCTTCATGTTGTGACACGTTGGCACGATAGATGCAATGTCTTGTTGTTCTATTGCTGATGCTGAAATGATTTAATTCATTTTCTGTTTTCTTTCAACAGTCTCCCCGAGTGAAGGATTGTCCACAGGGTCCAAATGTGAGTCTGAGTGCTTTCTCCTTTTTATATTTGGGGATTTGGGCAATCCATTGGCTAAGTTGTGTTTATTATCCATTATTAGTTACCATGTGAAGATGATGATGATGGTTTCTCCTTGATGTTGCTATTGCCAACGATGGGAAAGGAATGCCAGTGTATGTCTTAGACTTAGATCCTTTATTTGTCATTCAGACCTTTTGGTCTGATCGAAATGTCGTTGCCTGCAGCCATACATATAATAATAAACAACAAAACACACAATAAACACAAATTAACATCCACCACAGTGAGTTCACCAGGAACCTCCTCACTGTGATGGAGGCAAAAATCTTAGGGTTACTGTCTCTTCCCTCCTCTTCTCCCTCTGCGCTGAGGCGATACCCCACCGGGCGATGGTAAATCCGTCCCGCGGCTCACCGAGCTCCGCGAACGGGCCGGTTCAAGCTCCGCGGCCCGGGATGGTCGAAGCTGCCGCCCTCCAGTCCAGCGGACGCAGCTGTTGCCGCGGGAGCTCCGGAAAACAGGCATCAACCTGTGACCTGCGATCTCCCGACGATGTCATCCACTGGCCCGCGGCCGAGCCCCGGATTCAGGTCGCCTCAGCGCAGACGGAGGCAGAGAAGGGGGGATACGACAGAAAGAGTTGCATTCCCCCGAAGGGAGAGACAGAAAACCATGTTTCAGCCCCCCCCCCCCACACACATAACACAACCTAATAACCAAAAATGTAACTAAACAAGACAAAAAAACAGATGGACTGCAGGCGAGCCGCAGCTGTTCAACAGCGCCGCCACTTTCCGGTCTACGTCACAGCTGCGTGCATGGTTCAGGATGAAACTTCGGGGTTCGGTGCGGTGGCGCAGCGGTAGAGTTGCTGCCTTACAGTGCTTGCAGCGCCAGAGAACCGAGTTCGATCTCGACTACGGGTGCTGTCTGTACGGAGTTTGTACGTTCTCCCTGTGACCTGCGTGAGTTTTCTTCGAGATCGAGCAAACTCAATGCTAGCATTTATTTCAAGAGGGCTTGTATACAAACACAGGGATGTAATGCTGAGGCTCTACAAGGCGCTGGTCAGGCCGCATTTGGAGTATTGTGAGCAATCTTAGGCACCATATCTGAGGAAGGATGTGCTGGCTCTGGAGAGGGTCCAGAGGAGGTTTACAAGAATGATCCCAGGAATGAGTGGGTTAACATATGATGAGCGTTTGTCGGCACTGGGCCTGTACTCGCTGAAGTTTAGAAGAATGAGAGGAGACATCATTGAAACTTACAGAATAATGAAAGGCTTGGATAGAGTGGACGTGGAGAGGTTGTTTCCACTAGTGGGAGAGTCTAGGACCAGAGGTCACAGCCTCAGAATTAAAGGTCGTTCTTTTAGGAAGGAGATGAGGAGGAATTTCTTTAGACAGAATCTGTTAAATTCTTTGCTACAGAAGGTTGCGGAGGCCAAGTCAGTGGATATATTTAAGGCAGAGAGAGATAGATTCTTTATTAGTACGAGGGTCAGAAGTTATGGGGAGAAGGCATGAATATGGGGTTAGGAGGGAGAGATAGATCAGCCATGATTGAATGTCGCAGTAGACGTGATGGGCCGAATAGCCTAATTCTACTCGTATCACATATGATCTTTGGCTTCCTCCCACATTCCAAAGACACACTGGTGTGTAGGTTAATTGGCTTGGGTTTGTATACTTGGTATAAGTGTAAATTGCAACCGCACGAGATTCAACACCTGTCACTTTACCTCCCCCCTTGACTCCATCCCAGGACCCCGACAGTCTTTTCAGATGAGGCAGAGGTTCACTTGCACCTCATCTACTGTATCTGCTGTTCTAGGTGTAGACTCCTGTGTATTGGCGATCGTTTCGCTGAACACCTCCGCTCAGTCCGTCTTAACCTACCTGATCTCCCGGTGGCTCAGCACTTCACCTCCCATTCCCATCCTGACCTTTCTGGCCTGGGCCTCCTCCATTGTCAGAGTGAAGCCCAGTGCAAATTGGAGGAACAGCACCTCATATTTTGCTTGGGCAGCTTACACCCCAGCGGTATGAACATTGAATTCTCTAACTTCAGATAGCCCTTGCTTTCCCTCTCCTCCCCCTTCCCAGTTCTCCCACTAGTCTTACTGTCTCCGACTACATTCTAACTTTGTCCTGTCCCCTCCTCCGACATCAGCCTGAAGAAGGGTCTCGACCCGAAACATCGCCTATTCCTTCTCTCCAGAGATGCTGCCTCACCCGCTGAGTTGCTCCAGCATTTTGTGTCTACCTTTATGAACAGGCTGTTTGTCCCTGCATGCTGATGTCATACATTACAGAAACAGGCCCTTCAATCCAATTTGCCCACGCCAACCATGGCCCGTCAACACTAGTCCCACCTGCCTGCGTTAGACCTTTAGATCCTCTTAATCTTACCTATTCATGAACCTGTTCCTTTTAAATTTTGTTGTAGTCTCAGCCACAACTAACTCCTCCGGCAGATCATTCTATATGTCAATAGACAATAGGTGCAGGAGTAGGCCATTCGGCCCTTCGAGCCTGCACCGCCATTCAATGTGATCATGGCTGATCATCCACAATCAGTACCCCGTTCCTGAAGGGCCTGTTCCTTTGATCTACTGGCGTATGTTCAATATTAAACCCTGAATGCATATTGTTTGTTGAATATCTGGACTAATGGAAGAACTGCAGACCTGATTAAAACTGATTAATATAAGAAAATAGGTGCAGGGGTAGGCCATTCGGCCCTTTGAGCCAGCACCGCCAATGTGATCATGCCTGATCATCCACACTCAGTACCCCGATCCTGCCTTCTCCCCATATCCCCCTGACTCCGCTATCTTTAAGAGCCCTATCTAACTCTCTCTTGAGAGCATTCAGAGAACCGGCCTCCACCGCCCTCTGAGGCAGAGAATTCCACAGACTCGCAACTCTCTGTGAGGAAAAAGTGTTTCTTCGTCTCCGTTGCAAATGGCTTACCCCTTATTCTTAAACTGTGGCCCCTGGTTCTGGACTCCCCCAACATCGGGAACATGTCCACCAATCTTTGTGTGGAAAAGGTTACCCTTCAGGTTCCTATTAAATCTTTCCCCTCTCACCTTAAACCCCTGCCCCCTGGTACCCCCAGCCCAGGGTAAAACACCCTGTGCTTCTACCTTATCTATTCCTTTCACGCTCTTAAAAGATCTCCCCTCGCTCTCCTGCCTTCCAGGGAGCAAAGTCCCTTTACTCCATCGAGTAGACTCCATGGGCCAAATGACCTAATTCTACTTCGATAACTTGTGAGGTCCTAGCCTGCCCAGCCTCTCCCTCTAGCTCTGGCCCTCGGGTCAGGGCAACATCCTCGTGAACCTTCTCTGCGCCCTATGTAGCTTAACGACATATTTCCTACAGCAGGGTGACCAAAACTGAATGCAATACTCCAAATGTGGCCGCACCAATGTCGACTGTTTCACTTCCTGTGTCATGGTACACCAGTCATTGAAAGTAGGCATGCAGGTGCAGCAGGCAGTGAAGAAAGCCAATGGTATGTTAGCATTCAAAGCAAAATGATTTGAGTAGGAACAGGGAGGTTCTACTGCAGTTGTACAGGGTCTTGGTGAGACCACACCTGGAGTATTGCGTACAGTTTTGGTCTCCTAATCTGAGGAAAGACATTCTTGCCATAGAGGGGGTACAGAGAAGGTTCACCAGACTGATCCCTGGGATGTCAGGACTTTCATATGAAGGAAGACTGGATAGACTCGGCTTGTACTCGCTAGAATTTAGAAGATTGAGGGGGGATCTTATAGAAACTTACAAAATTCTTAAGGGATTGGACAGGCTAGATGCAGGAAGATTGTTCCCGATGTTGGGGAAGTCCAGGACATGGGGTCACAGTTTAAGGATAAAGGGGAAATCCTTTAGGACCGAGATGAAAAAAAAGAATTTCACACAGAGTGGTGAATCTCTGGAACTCTCTGCCACAGAAGGTAGTTGAGGCCAGTTCATTAGCTATATTTAAGAGGGAGTTAGATGTGGCCCTTGTGGCTAAAGGGATCAGGGGGTATGGAGAGAAGGCAGGTACAGGATACCGAGTTGGATGATCAGCCATGATCATATTGAATGGCGGTGCAGGCTCGAAGGGCCGAATGGCCTACTCCTGCACCTATTTTCTATGTTCCTATGTTTATATATTTCTGTCGTCTTCCCCCCCCCCCCCCCCCCCAACATCCGGCATTCCAGAGAAAACAATCCAACCTCTCCTTAATACCGTTCAAATCCAGACATAATTCCGGTAAATCTCCTCCACAAGCTCTCCAAAGCCTCCACATTCCTCCTGTAACAGGGTGACCAGAACTGCATGCAGGACTCCAAATACAACCTCATCGAAGTCCGATCACAGAGTATGGGTGTTGGGGGTTACAGAGAGAAGGCAGGAGAATGGGGTTAGGAGGGAGAGATAGATCAGCCATGATTGAATGGCGGAGAAGACTTGATGGGCCAAATGGCCTAATTCAGCCCCTATTACTTATGAATGTTACATTTCACAACATAAATATTTCATTTGTGGTCATCTGTGACTGAAATATTCAAGCAATGAGCTATAACATTACTGTTGTTGTTGCTTTTTCCACTTGAGTAGTATTGTGGCAACTCTTCCCCAACACATCAAAATGATTTTGTTCCTCAGTGGTTAAGAAGGAACAGCAGATGCTGGAACAATCGAAGGTAGACAAAAATGCTGGAGAAACTCAGTGGGTGAGGCAGCATCTATGGAGCGAAGGAATAGGTGACGTTTTGGGTTGAGACCCTTCTTCAGACGTCACCTCCAGAGATGCTGCCTCACCCGCTGAGTTTCTCCAGCATTTTTGTCCACCTTCGATTGTTCCTCAGTGGCGTGCATTGGGGATCTGAAGGCTAAAATTCTTTGCCAGCCTCACTTCATGGGGCTTTACCATCTGCTGAAGACAGCAGGTTGTGGATTTGTGTAGTGTTTGAAGAGCAAAATTACATCAGCTGCAGGCGTTAATGGAAATCGCGGAAGCATTGTTGAGGATAATTGTCCGGTAGTGGAAGAGCAAATGTGTACATTTGCTAACTCCTCCATTCCCTGCGTATGTGTAGGACAGTGCTAGTGTACGGGATGATCGCTGGATGGCATGGACTCGGTGGGCCGAAGGGCCTATTTCCACACTATCTCTAAAGTCTAAAATAAACTGAAAGTAAACATCTCACCTTGCTGCGGAACCTGTTCCAGGATGTTAGTTGGTGGCACGGTGGGTGCTGGATGTGGATCATGTACGGGCAGAGGGGATTAGGTTAACCCAGCATCAGATTCAGCGTAGACATTATGGGCCGAAGGGCCTACTCTGTGCGGCACTATTCCACAATTTGTCTAATGGAGCTGGAGATCCAGCAGCTTTATTTGTTCATCTCTGTGGAATTCTCTGCCTCAGAGGGCGGTGGAGGCAGGTTCTCTGGACACTTTCAAGAGAGAGCTAGATAGGGCTCTTAAAGATAGCGGAGTCAGGGGATATGGGGAGAAGGCAGGAACGGGGTACTGATTGGGGATGATCAGCCATGATCACATTGAATAGCGATGCTGGCTCGAAGGGCCGAACGGCCTACTCCTGCTTTAAGGATAAGGGGGAGGTCTTTTAGGACCGAGATGAGAAAAACATTTTTCACACAGAGAGTGGTGAATATCCAACCCAATCCAATCCAACTTTATTTGTTAAGCACTTTAAAACAACCAATGTTGACCAAAGTGCTGTACAGAAGAATAAACAAGACATCATAAACAGACAACATAACAGAACATAACATAACAGCTCACATAAGGCGCAAAAATTACATATGAAATACAACAATAAATTAAAAGACATAAAACATGAGTAAAAATAATAGCCATGCAATATGTGAATTCTCTGCCACAGAAGGTAGTTGAGGCCAGTTAATTGGCTATATTTAAGAGGGAGTTAGATGTGGCCCTTGTGGCTAAAGGGATCAGGGGGTATGGAGAGAAGGCAGGTACAGGATACTGAGTTGGATGATCAGCCATGATCATATTGAATGGTGGTGCAGGCCCGAAGGGCTGAATGGCCTACTCCTGCACCTATTGTCTATTGTCTAATCATACATGCAGAAAAGGCAATGCTATGGTGGTCGTGGTCAATTTCAATATGTAGGTAGACTGGGATAATCAGGTTGGTACTGGACTCCAAGAGAGGGAATTTATGGAGTGCCTCCAAGATGGGTTCTTGGAGCAACTTGTAGTAGAGCCGGCCAGGGAAAGGCAATTCTGGATTTAGTGTTTTGTAATGAATGGGCTTTGATAACGGAACTCAAGGTAAAGGAACTACGAGGAGGTAGTGACCACAATATGATAAGATTTAACCTGCAATTTGAGAGGGAGAAGATGAAATCGGATGTGGCAGTATTGCAGCTGCTAATTCTGCTGCTATCACTTATGACCAAATCGGGCCAAATCGGCGAGGGTACGTAAAATTAAAAAGCTGAATGCGTGGCTCAAAGACTGGTGTGGGAAAAATGGGTTTGGTTTCTTGGGCCACTGGCACCAGTACAGGGACAGGGGGGATCTGTTCTGTAAGGACGGACTTCACCTGAACGGTGCTGGGACTGGGGTCCTGGCAAATCATATAACTAGGGCAGTAGAGAGGTCTTTAAACTAAGTAGCGGGGGGGAGGTATCAAGGGGGGTAATAGAGCAGGGTATCAGTGGGGAAGCGGAAAATCAAAATGTGACAGGAGGATCCAGAATGTGTGAAGATAAAGCTCTAGATGTAAAAGGGGCAAAAACGGAAAGGAAGGGTAGTAAAAATCATCTGAAAGTGCTTTATCTAAATGCACGGAGTATTCGAAATAAGATAAATGAATTAACGGTGCAATTAAGTATATATAGTTATGATATCGTGGCCATTACGGAGACATGGCTGCAAGGGGATCAGGACTGGGAGTTAAATATAGAGGGGTACTCGACAATTAGAAAAGATAGACAGGAAAGAAAGGGAGGAGGGGTGGCCCTTTTAATAAGGGAGGGAATAACGGCAATAGAGAGGAAGGATATTGCGTTGAAGGATCAGGATAGTGAAACAGCTTGGGTACAGATAGAGAATAACAAGGGGAAAAAAACACTAGTGGGTGTAATTTATAGACCTCCAAATAGCTGTGACGCTGTTAGTCAGAACATAAATCTGCAAATAGTTGACGCATGTAAAAAGGGAACTGCTGTAATCATGGGGGACTTCAATTTTCATATTAATTGGGCAAACCAAACTGGGCAGGGTAGACTAGAGGAAGAGTTTATAGAATGTATTAGAGACGGGTTCCTAGAACAGTATGTCACAGAACCGACAAGGGGGGAGGCAATCTTGGATCTGGTCCTGTGTAATGAAGCAGGATTAATTAAAAATGTCATAGTTAGGGACTCGTTGGGAACAAGTGACCACAATATGGTCGAATTCCATATTCAAATAGAAGGGGAGCAGGTTGAAACTCAGGCTAGGGTGCTTAGTCTAAATAAGGGGGATTATGAAGGTATGAGGAATGAGCTGATCAAAGTTGACTGGGATAGCAGACTCAAGAATAAGACGGTACATGAGCAGTGGTGTACGTTTAAGGATCTACTGTATAACCTTCAAGAAAAATTTATTCCTATGAAGAAAAAAAGGGGTAAGGGTAAGAACAGTCAGCCATGGCTCAGTAAAACTATAAAGGATAGTATTCGGCTGAAGGCAAGGGCATATAAGGTAGCCAGAGATAGTGGGAGGGTAGAGGATTGGGAAGCATTTAAAGGTCAGCAAAAAATAACTAAGAGATTAATTAAGACGGGGAAAATAGACTATGAAAGGAATTTAGCGAACAACATAAAAACTAATAGTAAGAGTTTTTATAGCTATATAAAAAGAAAAAGGGTGGCTAAGGTGAACGTTGGTCCATTGGAGGGTGAGACTGGAGAGTTGTTGGTGGGGAACATGGAAATGGCAAAGGCATTAAACGAGTATTTTGTATCAGTCTTCACCATAGAAGACACAAAAAATATTCCAACGCTGGATAAACAGGGGGCGGTAGGAATGGAGGAGCTAAATACTATTAATAATAATAATAATAAATTTTATTTTTATAGCGCTTTTCTAAGACTCAAAGTCGCTTTACAATAGTAACAGACAATAGCAAACGGAGAAGCGGCGAACAAACAGCGCCAGCGTCCTCTCCGTGCAGGACATAAAGAAAGAATACAGACATAACAATAATAGACATTTAATCGGAATAACATAAAATCGGAATATAACAAATAATAAAGACATCACAGAGACACAAATTAAAAACAGAATTCAATCCAAAAACAGAAAATCAAAAACACAGTGTGAAGAGAGAGCAGCGGCAACCAATTCGTGCCAGCGTCCACTCTCCCTTCACGGCAGCCATCTTGGACACAGACCTACAAGACTACAGTTAGACAAAAAAAATCATCCCCCCACAGTGGATAGCACTATGGGAGAAGGCACAATGTCCAGTCCCCACCCCATGTTCACCCCAAAGTCAGGCCTATTGAGGCCACCGCAATTGCCTCTACGGAGGCCCGATGTCCCTGGCCGTTCTCACCGGGTGGTCTTGCCCCGGCGTCGGGAGAGTCCTTTCGGCGGCTGGGCCACCTGGAACGGCCGCTTTCTGGTTGGAGCCCGCAGCTGCCGAAGCCGACAAGGCCGCGCCGGTTTGGAGCTCCCAGGCTCCCGATGATAAAGTCGGCGCCGCCTCTCCGCAGCCCGCAGCCCGGAGTTGTTGCTCTCGGCGGGAGAGATCACCAAGGAGGTGGTATTAGGGAAATTAATGAGACTGAAGGAGGATAAATCCCCTGGGCCTGATGGATTACATCCAAGGGTCTTGAGGGAGATAGCGGTGGGGATTGTGGATGCATTGGTGATAATTTTCCAAAACTCCCTGGAGGCAGGAACGGTCCCAGTGGATTGGAAAATGGCCAATGTAACACCTATATTTAAAAAAGGAAGTAAACAGAAGGCGGGTAACTATAGACCGGTTAGTCTAACATCGGTGGTGGGTAAAATGTTAGAGACAATTATTAAAGAAACACTAACGGGGCACTTGGATAAACATGACTTCATCGGACAGAACCAGCATGGTTTTGTGAAGGGGAAGTCCTGTTTAACGAATCTGCTCGAATTCTTTGAGGAAGTAACAACCCGGGTGGATAAAGGGGAACCGGTGGATGTGGTATACTTGGACTTCCAAAAGGCTTTTGACAAGGTGCCACATAAGAGACTATTGCTAAAAATAAAAAATTATGGGATTGGGGGTAATATATTAGCATGGGTAGAGGATTGGCTAACAAATAGGAAGCAGAGAGTGGGGATAAATGGTTCATACTCGGGATGGCAACCGGTAACTAGCGGGGTTCCGCAAGGGTCGGTGCTGGGACCCCAGTTGTTCACAATTTATATAAATGATTTGGAGGAGGGAACCAAGTGTAATATATCAAAATTTGCGGATGATACAAAAATGGGAGGAAAAGTAGGGGATGAGGAGGATAGGAAGAGTCTGCAAAAGGATATAGATAAGCTAGGTGAGTGGGCAACAACTTGGCAGATGAAATTTAATACTAATAAATGTGAAGTCATTCACTTTGGGGAAAAAAATGATAGGGCAAGTTATTTTCTAAATGAGGAGGAGCTGCGTTGTAATGCAACGCAAAGGGATCTAGGGGTATTAGTACATGAATCACTAAAAGTTAGTATGCAGGTGCAGCAAGCAATCAGGAAGGCCAATGGAGTTTTGGCCTTTATTGCTAGGGGGATTGAGTATAAAAACACGGAGGTCTTGCTGCAGCTGTACACAGTATTAGTGAGACCACATTGGAATACTGTGTACAGTTCTGGGGTCCATACTTAAGAAAGGATGTACTAGCCCTGGAGGCAGTGCAGCAAAGGTTTACAAGATTAATTCCTGCAATGAGGGGATTGACATATGAGGAAAGGCTGGAACTCTACTCTTTGGAGTTTAGAAGAATGAGAGGCGATCTCATTGAAACATATAAGATCGTGAGGGGCCTTGATCGGGTGGATGCACCGAGGATGTTCCCAATGATCGGGGAAACTAGAACTAGGGGACATAGTTGCAGAATAAGGGGGGGCTCTTTTAAAACTGAGATGAGGAAGAACTTCTTCACCCAGAGGGTGGTTAATTTATGGAATTCACTGCCCCAGGGAGCAGTGGAAGCAGAAACGTTAAATATATTTAAGTCTAAAATAGATGGTTTTTTAGCTGCCCTTATATCCCCTTTTATCCCCTTATAAGGGGCTACGGGGAGAGGGCAGGGATATGGACCTAGGTATGGTTAGTATAGTAAGACCTGAGTGATCTCCTGGACAATTGTCGATCGCCTGGATTGGGGTCGGAGAGGAATTTCCCGGATTTTTTTCCCGAATTGGACCTGGGTTTTTATCCGGTTTTTTGCCTCCCCCAGGAGATCACGCGGTTCTTGGGGTGGAGAGGGGTGATAGCGGTATAAAGGGGAGGGTAGTGTCTTGTGTTCTGTGTCTTGTGTCTACTGTTTGTGGGTAAGTGTGTCTGTTTAGTGTTCAGCCATGAGCGAATGGCGGTGCGGGCTCGACGGACCTGGTGGTCTACTCTCGCACCTACTTTCTATGTTTCTATGTTTCTATGTTTCTATGACCTCACGATCATGTTCGGCACAGGACCTGTTCCGGTGCTCTACTGCTCAATGATCAAAAGTTTACTGGGTGAGTGGCTGATTTAATAGTTAATCAGGAGTCACACACTGACCTTTCCCACCATTGCTGCTCTTGATTCTTCTACATTAACCTTCGTACTGTTGTGTTTTTGAAAAGTGTAGATCATTATTTTCTTGTTAGTTCCAATTAATAGAGTTTAGTGTTTAAGAAGGAACTGCAGATGCTGGAAAATCGAAGATAGACAAAAGTGCTGGAGAAACTCAGTAGGTGCAGCAGCATCTATGGAGCGAAGGAAATAGGCAACATTTCGGGCCAAAACCCTTGGGTTTCGGCCCGAAACGTTGCCTATTTCCTTCGCTCCATAGATGCTGCTGCACCCGCTGAGTTTCTCCAGCACTTTTGTCTACAATAGAGTTTTGTGAATGGGGTGACATTTAACTGTAGTGTATCACTATTTCTAACAACACAAATTGGAAAAGGTTCTTGCTTATGTCCTCCCGCCAACCTGCTGCAGTCCTGTTTTTTCTGAATCTTTCACGGACACCGTTCTAATCATTCGTTACTCATTTAAACAGCAGGTTAGTTGCCCAGTGAGTGTGCAAAGTCTCCTACATTTGTCCTTTCCGGACCTACATTTCCAAGAAAGCAGCTGGATGTAGAAGCAAGCAGTGGGCTGAAGGGCCTGTCCCTTTGATCTACTGGCGTATGTTCAATGTTAAATATTCCTAGCCCTGAATGCATATTGTTTGTTGAATATCTGGACTAATGGAAGAACTGCAGACTGATTAAAACTGATTAATATAAGACAATAGGTGCAGGAGTAGGCCATTCGCCCCTTTGAGCCAGCACCGCCATTCAATGTGATCATGGCTTATCATCCACAATCAGTACCCCGTTCCTGCCTTCTCCCCATATCCCCTGACTCCACTATCTTTAAGAGCCCTATCTAACACTCACTTGAGAGCCTCCACCCCCCTCCAAGGCAGAGAATTCCACATTTTTGATTACATAACTATTAATATATTGAAGCTAAGTTGTGGCTCTGATAGCAGCTGCAAAAAACAGGCTTATTAGATACATTTTTAGATGGTACTTTTCTGTATTTTTGTAATCTTTTAGTTTAGTATTTAGTTTAGAGGTACAGCATGGAAACAGGCCCTTCAGCCCACCGGGTCCACACATTAACACTATCCGACACACGAAGGACACTTTAGGTGATTTGGATAAGTTGGGTGAGAGGGCAGATGTAATGGCAGATGCAGTATAATGTGGATAAATGTGAGATGCCAACAATAGGAAGACAGATTATTAGCTGATTGGTGTCGGGATAGGAAAAGGGGAGGTGCAACGAGACCTGGGTGTGCTTGTACATCAGTCACTTCATTTCATTCATCATCGTTGAAAACATTAGCGATGCAGCGGTGCCGGTTTCCAACGGGAACAGTGATTGACGCACCGCACATCTCTGTCCTCCACTTCCTGTGGACTTCCGCCGCTGGAAGTCTAGAATTTTGGTGTGTGTGTTCTTCATCATCGTTCCTTACAATGCTGTGTACAGCAGTGATCGCAACTTCTTCTGAAGTGTGGATGGCCGTTGGGTCGCTAGGTGCTCATCCACTCTTTGACAGGATCTTGTTTCTGGTCCTGCTGGGGGTCCACAGCCCCCTCCTCACCTGGCAAACCAGGTGGGGGCAGACGGTTTAGTCGCCGACTATCCGACCATGGAGCAGGTAGCACGGGATTACATGGTACCCACTGCAGGGAGAACTCGCTGATACTGAAAGTGAGCATGCAGGTACAGCAGGCAGTGAAGTAAGCTAATGGCATGTTGGCCTTCATTGCGGGAGGATTTGAGTTTAGGAGCAAGGTCCTACTGCAGTTGTACAGGATTCCTGGAGAGACCACACCTGGAGTATTGTGTGCAGTTTTGGTCTCTTAATTTGAGGAAGGGCATTCTAGCTATTGAGGGAAAGCAGCGTAGGTTTACAAGGTTAATTCCCGGGATGGCCAGACTGACATATGATGAAAGAAGGGTCGACTGGGATTACATTCATGGGATTTAGAAAGATGACAGGGGCTCTTATAGAAAATATACAATCTTAAAGGTATAGGACAGGCTAGATGCAGGAAACATGTTCCCCATGTTGGGGGAGACCAGAACAGGGGTCACACAGTTTAAGAATAAGGGGTTAGGCCATTTAGGACTGAGATGAAGGAAAACCTTTTCACCCAGAGAGTTGTGAATCTGGAATCTCTGCCACAGAAGGCAGTGAAGGCCAACTCACTGGATGTTTTCAAGAGGGAGATTTAGCTCTTGGGGCTAACGGAATCAAGGGCTATGAGGAAAAAGCAGGTGGAAGGAAGGAACGGGGGTACTGATTTTGGATGAATCATAGGTGACGTTTCACAGAGTGCTGGAGTAACTCAGCGGGTTCATGCAGCATCTGTGGAGAACAGGATAGGTGACGTTTTCCACAGTGGCTGGAGTAAACACAGCGGGTCAGGCAGCATCTGTGGAGAACATGGATAGGGTGACGTTTTTACAGAGTGCGGAGTAACTCGCGGGTTCAGGCAGCATTCTGTTGGAGAACCATTGGATAGGTGAGTTTCACAAAGTGCTGGAGTAACTCAGCGGGTCAGGCCGCATCTGTGTGAGACCATGGATAGGGTGACATTTCACATGCTGGAGTAACTCAGCGGGTCAGGCAGCATCTGTGGAGAACATGGATAGGTGAGGTTTCACAGAGTGCTGGAGTAACTCAGCGGGTCAGGCAGCATCTGTGGAGAACATGGATAGGTGACGTTTCACAGAGTGCTGGAGTAACTCAGCGGGTCAGGCAGCATTTGTGGAGAACATGGATAGGTGACGTTTCACAGAGTGCTGGAGTAACCAGCATCTGCAGTTTCTTGTTTCTACAATTTGCAAAGGGTGTTTGTTGTCATGGGAGATAAAAATAGCGTACAAGGTGCTTGGATTTGCTGAGAGAGCAGAAGGGAGGAAGATTTGCTGAGCCTTTGTGAAGCACAGATTAGACATCTGCTGAGAATCACTGTTGACAAAGGATGTTGAGGCACCAGAATAGTAACATAGGCACGAAATAACAGCTATGTGGAAATGCTTGAAGGAGCAAAAAAAGTCATAAGCTCATGTGATAGTAGTAGAATTGGGCCATTTAGCTCATCGTCAACTCCGCCATTCAATCATGGCTGATCTATCTCTCCCTCCTAACCCCATTCTCCTGCCTTCTCCCCATAATCTCTGACTCCCGCACTAATCAGTACATGGATGGAACGAGTTTGGAGTGAACCAAATGCAAGCAGGTGGGGCTAGTGTAGCAGGGACATGTTGGCTGGTGTGGGCAAATGTGGCTGAAGGGCCTGTTTCCACACTGTATCACTCTATGACATCTACAATGGTGGGGAGTCTGGTCTGTGTGATCGACTGGGCTACATCCTCAATCCATCGACTTGACAACTCCCTATGTGCCTCTGACCCTAGCTAGAAGACATGTCAAATATTTGTGAAAGGTTGTAGCCCAGTGAATGTCAGTAATTTAGTAGAGTTTATTTGTTTTACAATAGACAATAGGTGCAGGAGTAGGCCATTCAGCCCTTTGAGCCAGCACCGCCATTCAATGTGATCATGGCTGATCATCCCCAATCAGTACCCAGTTCCTGCCTTCTCTCCATATCCCCTGACTCCGCTATCTTTAAGAGCCTTATCTAGCGCTCTCTTGAAAGCATCCAGAGAACCGGCTTCCACCGCCCTCTGAGGCAGAGAGTGGAGTTTAGTTTAGTTCAAATAAGGCTCTTAAAGATAGCGGAGTCAGGGGATATGGGGAGAAGGCAGGAACGGGGTACTGATTGGGGATGATCAGCCATGATCACATTGAATGACAGTGCTGGCTCGAAAGACCGAATGGCCTACTCCTGCACCTATTGTCTATTGTCTGTTGAATAACACGTGGATGGGTCTTGTGTCTTTCAGCTTTACGTGTCAGCGGAAGGACCCGGCTCCAACGTCGCAGTCCCTGCCCAAATCCCACAGGTGCTACCTCAGCCAACGCCCAAAGTACCTGACGCCAGTGCGGTGCCTGCTGCCCAGCCGCTAGTAATACCGGTGATCCCTACATCTGTGGTCATGCCAGACCCCAGCCAGAAACCTCCAGCTCAGCACCAACTCCCTGCATCTCAGGTATGCTGCACTTTAATGTGTCATTCCTAACTGTCACTATGTCATGTTGCCACTTGCGGGCGGAGCACCAAGGCAGATTCCTTGTATGTGAATAGAAACATAGAAAATAGGAGTAGGCCATTCGGCCCTTCGAGCCTGCACCGCCATTCAATATGATGATGGCTGATCATTCAACTCGGTATCCTGTACCTGCCTTCTCTCCATACCCCCTGATCCCTTTAGCCACAAGGGCCACATCTAACTCTCTTAAATATAGCCAATGAACATGCCTCAACTACTTTCTGTGGCAGAGAATTCCACAGATTCACCACTCTCTGTGTGAAAAAAAATGTTCTCATCTCGGTCCTAAAAGACTTCCCCCTTATCCTTAAACTGTGACCCCTAATTCTGGACTTCCCCAACATCGGGAACAATCTTCTTGCATTTAGCCTGTCCAACCCCTTAAGAATTTTGTACGTTTCTATAAGATCCCCCCTCAATCTTGTAAATTCTACTTGGCCAATAAACTTATTCAAGGGCCTTGACCCGAAACGTCACCTATTCCTTCACTCCATCGATGCTGCCTCACCCGCTGAGTTTCTCCAGCATTTTTGTCTACCTTCGATTTTTCCAGCATCTGCAGTTCTTTCTTAAACATTCATTCATTCTTTCCATATACAGTCACAGCATCTCTCATGATTGCTTTATATGTTTGGAACAGAACAATGTTTTGATTAGATAGACGGTTGAGCCACATCTTCAGACCATACTTGGTGTTGGTTTGTTAATATCACGTGTACCGAGATACAGTGGGGAATTTTGTGTGTGGTTCCCTCACATCAAGCTACAGGTCCATCACCACCGATTTACTGCAACTGTTGGTCCGCCGCGTCCTTTAACCCGGACAGAATTATGATAGCGCTCTTGAAATTGCCCCCCGGAAGTCACCACCCCCCCCCCCCCAAAAAATGTGGCACCCAGGTGACCGATCTCGACCTCGTAGGGATTTCCGCGGCCGATCGTCGGGTGGAATTTGCTCCCTGAGGCCGGGGCCTTGGAACTCCGGCCCAGCCGGAGCCGACAGATCCGTCCCCATCGCCGACTTCCGAGGCCGACTTTACGGTGCCGGTATCTCAGCCACGCAGCGGCTCGACTCCTCTCGGAGGCTCCGACCTCTGCTGGTCCGGCAACATGTTCCCGATGTTGGGGGGAGTCCAGAACCAGGGGCCGCACAGTTTAAGAATAAGGGGTAAGCCATTTAGAACGGAGACGAGGAAACAGATAGTTGTGAGTCTGTGGAATTCTCTGCCTCAGAGGGCGGTGGAGGCCGGTTCTCTGGATACTTTCAAGAGAGAGATAGATAGGGCTCATAAAGATAGCGGAGTCAGGGGATATGGGGAGAAGGCAGGAACGGGGTACTGATTGGGGTTGATCAGCCATGATCACATTGAATGGCGGTGCTGGCTCGAAGGGCCGAATGGCCTACTCCTGCACCTATTGTCTATTGTCTAACACGGATAATTGAGAAAAGCTCTGGAACGAAAGATGCTGTAAAATCGGTGACGGACCAGAACATGATTGTAATCAGGCCTTACACAATTACAACAGGCAGTGCAATGAGTATTGGGCAAAGATGTTGGGATGGTATGTCACAGTTGCACAAGACGTTGGTGAGGCCATACTCGCAGTATTGTGTTCAGTTTTTGGTCAGCCTGCTACAGGAAGGATGTCGTTAAGAAGAGAAGAGCGCAGAGAAGATTTTGGGGATGTTGCCAGGACTCGAGGGACTGAGCTACAGGGAGAGGTGGGGCAGACTAGAGTGCAGGAGGCTGAGGGGCGATCTTACAGAGATGTACAAGGTCATAACGGGAATAGGTGGAGCGAATGTACAGTGCCTTTTCCCCGGGGTAGGGAAATCAAAAGCCAGACGACATGGGTTTAAGGTGCGGTGGGAAAGATTTAATGGGAACCTGAGGGGCAACTTTTTCGCACAGATGGTGGAGAGAGGACTGTGCGGTCTGAAGAAGGGTCTCGACCCGAAATGTCACCCATTCCTTCTGTCCAGAGATGCTGCCTGTCCCGCTGTGTTACTGCAGCATTTTGTGTGTACCTCCTTTACATGTTGTGATAGTTGCTGCCTGCACTGGGTCCTGTGACAGCTCGTTGCAAGTATTCACCGGTTTGTTGTTTGTTTTTCAGTTGCCTCCCGGTTGTCTTGCTGCCGATTTACACCAAACACCCATTAGCCTTGTGTTAAGATTGCGGTAAGTGGCAGCTGCTCGGATATCTTGCCCTGGTTGAAGTCGTACCTGCAACTGCTGCACAAGCACCATGTGTCCAAATGAATTCTGCCTCATTCTGTTTTAAATATTTCGGGATAGTTTAGTTTTGAGATACAGCACGGAAACAGGCTCGTCGGCCCAATGAGTCCGCACCGACCAGCGATCCCCCGCGCTCTAGGTCTCGTTGGTCCCAAAGGCATTTGCCGACCAGCGATCACCGCACATTAACACTATCCCGCACATTAACTCTATCCTACACACTCATACCAAGCCACCAACCTGTACGTCCTTGAAATGTGGGAGAAAACCGCAACACCCGGAGCAAACCCACGAGGTCACGGGGTGAACGTACAAACTCCGTACAGACAGCACCCGTAGTCGGGATTGAACCCGGGGCTGCAAGCGCTGTAAAGCAGCTACTCTACCGCTGCACCACCGATTTTTAATCCGAATATTTTGATCAGGAGTCATGTTTACATTACATTTACATTAAAACATGGTGGCACAGCGGTGAAGCTGCTACCTCACAGCGCCAGAGACCCAGGTTCGATCCGGGGCAACGGGTGCTGCCTGCATGGAGTTTGCACGTTCTCCCTGTGACCGTGTGGGTTTGCTCCGGGTGCTCGGGTTTCCTCCCACACTCCAACGACGTGCAGGTTTGTGGGTTAACTGCCTTCTGTAAACTGTCTCCAGTGTGTAAGATAGAACGAGCGTACTGGTGATCGCTGGTCTGCTCGTTCTCAGTGGGCCACAGGGCCTGCTTCTGAGCGGGGTCTCGAAACTGAAATGCTGGGAGACTGGAGAGAGACGAAAGGGCCTGTCCCACTTGGTGATGTTTTTTCTGCGAATGCTAGCATCATTGACTGACGTAACAGGTCACCGAAAAAGTCGTGGCGTGACGACATGTTGACGTGCGGTGTCTCCTAAAATGTCGCAACTTTTTTTGTTGTCGCCGCTGGATTTTGAAATGTTCAAAATCTTTCGGCGACCCTGATATGTCAGTCAATGACCCCGGCAGTCGCCGCTTTCAGGTCAGGCGATGCTCGAGCCTACAGTTCATCCAGGGCTAACCTGAAGAGGGGCGTCAAGAAGGCCAAGCACTGCCATAAGCTCAGGATTGAGGAGCACTTCAACAACAACTCCGACCCCCGACGCATGTGGCAAGGCATCCAGGCCATCACGGACTACAGACCCTCCAACACCACCCCCACATCCAGCGACACCTCCTTCCTTGAGGAGCTTAATCACTTCTATGGCCGCTTCGACAGGGACAATCTAAAGACAGCCATCAAGGCCGTGCTCCCTGCTGATCACCAACCCCTCACACTCACCCCCTACGACGTATACGTGGCACTGAGTAGGACTAATGCACGTAAAGCTGCTGGCCCTGACGGCATCCCCGGGCGCGTGCTCAGGGCCTGTGCTGCGCAGCTGACAGACGTCTGGACTGACATCTTCAACCTGTCACTTGCCCAAGCAGTTGTCCCCACGTGCCTTAAAACCACCTCCATCGTGCCAGTGCCAAAACACTCCACTGCGGCAAGCCTCAACGACTTCCGCCCAGTTGCACTTACCCCCATCATCACCAAGTGCTTCGAGAGGCTGGTCCTGGCACACCTCAAAAGCTGCCTACCTCCCACACTGGATCCCTATCAGTTTGCCTACCGCAAGAATAGGAGTACGGAGGATGCCATCTCAACGGCATTTCACTCCGCCCTCTCCCACCTCGACAACAGAGACACTTACGTAAGAATGCTGTTCATCGATTACAGCTCAGCATTCAACACCATTATACCATCAAAACTGATCACCAAACTCGGTAACCTGGGCATCGATCCCTCCCTCTGCAACTGGATACTGGACTTTCTAACCAACAGACCCCAGTCTGTTAGGTTAGACAAGCACACCTCTTCAACCCTCACCCTGAACACCGGCGTTCCACAGGGCTGTGTGCTGAGCCCCCTCCTCTATTCCCTCTTCACCTATGACTGCACACCTGTACATGGTACTAACACCATCATCAAGTATGCAGATGATACAACGGTGATTGGCCTCATCAGCAACAACGATGAGTCGGCCTACAGGGAGGAGGTCCAGCACTTAGCAGCATGGTGCGCTGACAACAACCTGGCCCTTAACTCCAAGAAGACCAAGGAGCTCATTGTAGACTTCAGGAAGTCCAGGGGCGGCACACACACCCCCATCCACATTAACGGGACGGAGGTGGAACGTGTTTCTAGCTTCAGGTTCCTGGGAGTCAACATCTCCGATGACCTCTCTTGGACCCACAATACCTCAACTCTGATCAAGAAGGCTCACCAGCGTCTCTTCTTCCTGAGGAGACTGAAGAAGGTCCAACTGTCTCCTCAGATTCTGGTGAACTTCTACCGCTGCACCATCGAGAGCATCCTTACCAACTGCATCACAGTGTGGTATGGCAACTGCTCTGTCTCCGACCGGAAAGCACTGCAGAGGGTGGTGAAAATTGCCCAACGCATCACCGGTTCCTCGCTCCCCTCCATTGAGTCTGTCCAAAGCAAGCGTTATCTGCGGAGGGCGCTCAGCATCGCCAAGGACTGCTCTCACCCCAACCATGGACTGTTTACCATCCGGGAGGCGCTACAGGTCTCTCCGTTGTCGGATCAGCAGGTCCAGGAACAGCTTCTTCCCGGCGGCTGTCACTCTACTCAACAACGTACCTCGGTGACTGCCAAACACCCCCCGGACACTTATTATTATTTATTCAAATCATTTGCTA
Source organism: Amblyraja radiata (assembly GCF_010909765.2). Lineage (NCBI taxonomy): Eukaryota > Metazoa > Chordata > Chondrichthyes > Rajiformes > Rajidae > Amblyraja > Amblyraja radiata. The sequence goes on from NC_045959.1 coordinate 120,004,065, forward strand.
TGTCGCTCTTCCAGGGAGATGCTAAATGCATTTCGTTGTCTCTGTACTGTACACTGACAATGACAATTAAAATTGAATATGAATCTGAATCTGAAAAATCACCAAGTGGGACGGCCCCTTTAATGTGTTTAAGAAGGAACTGCAGATGCTGGAAAATCGAAGGTAGACAAAAGTGCCTGAGAAACTAAGCGGGTGCAGCAGCATCTATGGAGCGAAGGAAATAGGCAACGTTTCGGGCCGAAACCCAAGGGTTTCGGCCCGAAACGTTGCCTATTTCCTTCGCTCCATAGATGCTGCAGCACCCGCTGAGGCCCTTTAATGTTACAGACGACTGTGGAGGTCAGGCCATTTGGGTATTTTTAAAGCGGAGGTTAATAGGTTCTTGATTAGCAAGGGTGTCAAAGATTACGGGGAGAAGGCAGGAGAATGGGTTTGAGAGGGAAAGATAAATCAGCCATGATCGAATGGCAGAGTAGACTCAATGGGCCAAATTACCTTGTTCTTATGAGTTGCAAAGTTGGCAGAAAAGGGTTTTAGCTGAAGTTGTTTTTGTGGTTTAATCTTCGGCAGCTGGTGCTTTTAAATTTGTTCCACACAAGTTGCAGGGTTGATCTCCAGGGTTGAAGAATATGGTTTAGTTGGAGCACTAATGTTCACGACAATAGCACCATTCAATATTTTAGCAAAGGTGATGAATTTCTGAAGGAGACTCAATAATTCAACTTCATTTCCACTGTTAATGAGTTTCCAGCTTTGCAAAGTGTGTGCTGATTAAATTTTGTTCTGCAATTTTACTTATTGAAATTGAATTCTGCAATTTATCTTATTGAAACATAAAAGATTATTAAGGGTTTGGACACGCTAGAGGCAGGAAACATGTCCCCGATGTTGGGGGAGTCCAGAACCAGGGGCCACAGTTTACGAATAAGGGGTAAGCCATTTAGAACGGAGATGAGGAAACACTTTTTCTCACAGAGAGTGGTGAGTCTGTGGAATTCTCTGCCTCAGAGGGCGGTGGAGGCTGGTTCTCTGGATACTTTCAAGAGAGAGCTAGATAGGGCTCTTAAAAATAGTGGAGTCAGGGGATATGGGGAGAAGGCAGGAACGGGGTACTGATTGGGGATGATCAGCCATGATCACATTGAATGGTAGTGCTGGCTCGAAAGGCCGAATGGCCTACTCCTGCACCTATTGTCTAGCTACCTCGAAGCTGAAAGGGTTGATTTCAGACATCAATTGTACATGACACGAGGGTGGTGGGTGTATGGAACAAGTTGATGGAAGAGGTGGGTGAGGCAGGTACTATCGAAACATTTAGACAGGTACATTCATATGGCAGTTTTAGAGGGATATATGGGCCAAACACAGGCAGGTGGGACTAGTGTAGATGGGGCAGTCTGGTCAGTGTGGGGTAGTTGGGCTGAAGGGCCTGTTTCTGCGCTGTATGACTCTATGACGCGTACTAAAAGCCAGGAAGCTTCACGTTTGTTCGTGAAATTAAGCCTATATGTAGCAAGCTATACGTGAAAAATTGCAATAATTATACTTGATTCACAGTAAGAACAAATAGTTCATCGAATCCATCATTAAATGACATTTACATTCCATCTGTTTAAGAAGGAACTGCAGATGCTGGAAAATCGAAGGTAGACAATAAATGCTGGAGAAACTCAGCGTTGAGGCAGCATCTATGGAGTGAAGGAATTAGGTAACGTTGCCTATTTCCTTTGGGTCTCGACCCGAAACGTTGCCTATTTCCTTTGCTCCATAGATGCTGCCTCACCCGCTGAGTTCCTCCAGCATTTTTGTCTACCTTTATCTTCCATCTAATGCTTATCTACCAAGCCCTGCACAGAGCAGGTTGAACACTAGCTGATCATTGACAAAAGTCCGTCAGCTTACCATTTCCCCTTCTCCCTCCCTCCGCAGGAACTTGAAGAAGGAGCTGAATGACATAAGATTTGAATTTACTCCTGGTAGAGGTAAGACAGTCAGTCGTTCACTGTGTCTATACGTGTGACATTCTCAGCTCGGAGCTGGGGACCAGCTGCCTTGAGGAAGCTTTAGTGGACCTTCTCTAGCATGATCAAAGGTCATAAGTGATAGGAGTTGAATCACGCCATTCGGCCCATCAAGTCTACTTCGGCTGATCTATCTCTCCCTCCTAACCCCATTCTCCTGCCTTCTCCCCGTAACCCCTGACACCCGTACTGATCAAGAAACAGTCTGAAGAAGGGTTTCGGCCCTAAACGTTGCCTATTTCCTTCGCTCCATAGATGCTGCTGCACCCGCTGAGTTTCTCCAGCACTTTTGTCTACCAAGAATCTATCTGTCTCTGCTTTAAAAATATCCACTGACTTGGCCTCCCCACAGCCTTCTGTGGCAAAGAATTCCACAGATTCACTGCCCTCTGAGTAAATACATTTCTCCTCATCTCCTTGTTAAAGGATCGTCCTTTAGTTCTCAGTCTGTAATCTCTATTCCTAGACTCTCCCACTAGTGGAAACATCGTCTCCACAGACAGGATTGCAACTCCTTCCCTCACTGTCTACACTCCAGCCGCACACACGTGTAGGTTGCCGCTCTCAAGTGTTTCCATACCCCACATACCATACAGTCTGCTCTGCAAGTGCACTGATCACTTGGCTTGAATAATGCACGAGTTCCCGCAGGTCCTGAACTTCAGAGATACAGCATGGCGACAGGCCCTTCGGCCCGCCAAGTCCGTGACGACCAGCAATCACCCCGTACGCGCTAACACTGTCCGACACACGAGGGACAATTTACCATTTTACCAAAGCCAGTTCATCTGTAGGTCTTTGAAGTGTGGGAGGAAACCCAGGCGGTCACGGGGAGAACGTACAAGCTCCGTACAGACAGCACCCATAGTCAGGATCAAACACAGGTCTCTGGTACTATAAGGTAGCAGCTCTACCACTGTCGCATACGGTTTAGTTTAGTTTATTGCACCAAGTACCGAGGAAAAATCAATGGCAGACAAAAATGCTGGGGAAACTCAGCGGGTGAGGCAGCATCTATGGAGCGAAGGAATAGGTGACGTTTCGGGTCGAGACCCTTCTTCAGACTGATGTGGGGGGTGGGTGGTGGCAGATAGAAAGGAAGAGGCGGAGTACATTTGTTTTTTAGTCATCAAAAAAGACATCACAATCGAACCGTCCACACTGATCAAGGGAATAATGTTTAGTGCAAGGTAAAGTGTGAATAAAGATAGTCCAAGGGTCTCCAATATGGTTGATGGGAGGTCAGGACCGCCCTCTACTTTGCGATATCATGGTTCGGTTGTGTAATGACAACAGCCTGGATGCCCGACTTGTCTGAAGAAAGGTCCCAACCCAAAACATCACCTATCCATGTTCTCCACAGATGCTGCCTGACCCGCTGAGTTACTCCAGCACTCTGTGAAACGTCACCTATCCATGTTCTCCACAGATGCTGCCTGACCCGCTGAGTTACTCCAGCACTCTGTGAAACGTCACCTATCCATGTTCTCCACAGATGCTGCCTGACCCGCTGAGTTACTCCAGCACTCTGTGAAACGTCACCTATCCATGTTCTCCACAGATGCTGCCTGACCCGCTGAGTTACTCCAGCACTGACCTTTTTTCCCCTATTTTATTTCTCTTTTATTTTGTAATCATCTTATTGTAGGAGTATTGAAGGCAGTGCACTGTTCATCTGCTCCTGGCCCTTCATCATCTCCACTGTACAGCAGGGCATTAGATAATTAGGTTTATGATGAAAGTACATTGGCCGAATCTGTCTTTATTTAACACCTATAATCAAATTATGCTGCTGCTTCTGGCCTGAGCATCATTTCAATGTTTGTTCAAATAATTTTGTGTTTAGTTTAGAGATGCAGCATAGTAATTGGCCATTCGGCCCGCCAGTTCCATGCCGACCATCGATCACCCATTCACACTAGTTATCCCACTTTCTCATCCACTCCCTACACACTAGGGGCAACTTACAGAGGGCCAATTAGCCTACAAACCCGCACATCTTTGGGATGTGGGAGGTTACCAGAGCACCTGAAGGCGGTCGCAGGGAGAACGTGCAAACTCCACGCAGACAGCACCTGAGGTCAGGATTGAACCTGCATCTCTGGTGCTGTGAGGCAGCAACTCTACCTGCTGCACAAGTGAGCTGCCCTATTCTTCTGCGGAAGGAAAGATCAACGGTGAACTTCCCCATGTATTGTATTGGAACTTTGCATGAAGTATTGAGCCATCTCTCTCAACCTTTTAGCTAGATGGGAAAGTTTAATGATGTGCAGACAAATTTTGTTTACATAGAATGGTGGGTGCCTGGAACGCGCTGCTAGGGGTGGTGGGGGAGGCAGATACGATGGCGGTGTTTAAGAGAGTTTTAGATAGACACGTGGACATGTAGGGAATGGAGGGATCTGGATCAGGCAGAGGACAATAGACAATAGGTGCAGGAGTAGGCCATTCGGCCCTTCGAGCCAGCACCGCCATTCAATGTGATCATGGCTGATCATCCACAATCAGTATCCCGTTCCTGCCTTCTCCCCATATCCACTGACTCTGCTATTTTTAAGAGCCCTATCTAGCTCTCTCTTGAAAGTATCCAGAGAACCGGCCTCCACTGCCCTCTGAGGCAGAGAATTCCACAGACTCACCACTCTCTGTGAGAAAAAGTGTTTCCTCGTCTCCGTTCTAAATGGCTTACTCCTTATTCTTAAACTGTGGCCCCTGGTTCTGGACTCCCCCAACATCGGGAACATGTTTCCTGCCTCTAGCGTGTCCAAACCCTTAATAATTTTATATGTTTCAATAAGATCTCTTCTCATCCTTCTAAACTCCAGAGTGTACAAGCCCAGCTGCTCCATTCTCTCAGCATACGACAGTCCCGCCATCCCGGGAATTAACCTTGTAAACCTACGCTGCACTCCCTCAATAGCAAGAATGTCCCTCCTCAAATTAGGGGACCAAAACTGCACACAATACTCCAGGTGTGGTCTCACTAAGGCTCTGTACAACTGCAGAAGGACCACTTTGCTCCTATATTCGATTCCTCTTGTTATAAAGGCCAACATGCGAAGGAGAGACGGGGGGTTTCTCAGAATGTGTGAAGATAAAGCTCTAGATGTAAAAGGGGCAAAAACGGAAAGGAAGGGTAGTAAAAATCATCTGAAAGTGCTTTATCTAAATGCGCGGAGTATTCGAAATAAGATAAATGAATTAACGGTGCAATTAAGTATATATAGTTATGATATCGTGGCCATTACGGAGACATGGCTGCAAGGGGATCAGGACTGGGAGTTAAATATAGAGGGGTACTCGACAATTAGAAAAGATAGACAGGAAAGAAAGGGAGGAGGGGTGGCCCTTTTAATAAGGGAGGGAATAACGGCAATGGAGAGGAAGGATATTGCGTTGAAGGATCAGGATAGTGAAACAGCTTGGGTACAGATAGAGAATAACAAGGGGAAAAAAACACTAGTGGGTGTAATTTATAGACCTCCAAATAGCTGTGACGCTGTTAGTCAGAACATAAATCTGCAAATAGTTGACGCATGTAAAAAGGGAACTGCTGTAATCATGGGGGACTTCAATTTTCATATTAATTGGGCAAACCAAACTGGGCAGGGTAGACTAGAGGAAGAGTTTATAGAATGTATTAGAGACGGGTTCCTAGAACAGTATGTCACGGAACCGACAAGGGGGGAGGCAATCTTAGATCTGGTCCTGTGTAATGAAGCAGGATTAATTAAAAATGTCATAGTTAGGGACTCGTTGGGAACAAGTGACCACAATATGGTCGAATTCCATATTCAAATAGAAGGGGAGCAGGTTGAAACTCAGACTAGGGTGCTTAGTCTAAATAAGGGGGATTATGAAGGTATGAGGACTGAGCTGATCAAAGTTGACTGGGATAGCAGACTCAAGAATAAGACGGTACATGAGCAGTGGTGTACGTTTAAGGATCTACTGTATAACCTTCAAGAAAAATTTATTCCTATGAAGAAAAAAAGGGGTAAGGGTAAGAACAGTCAGCCATGGCTCAGTAAAACTATAAAGGATAGTATTCGGCTGAAGGCAAGGGCATATAAGGTAGCCAGAGGTAGTGGGAGGGTAGAGGATTGGGAAGCATTTAAAGGTCAGCAAAAAGTAACTAAGAGATTAATTAAGACGGGGAAAATAGGCTATGAGAGGAATTTAGCGAACAACATAAGAACTAATAGTAAGAGTTTTTATAGCTATATAAGAAGAAAAAGGGTGGCTAAGGTGAACGTTGGTCCATTGGAGGGTGAGACTGGAGAGTTGTTGGTGGGGAACATGGAAATGGCAAAGGCATTAAACGAGTATTTTGTATCAGTCTTCACCATAGAAGACACAAAAAATATTCCAACGCTGGATAAACAGGAGGCGGTAGGAATGGAGGAGCTAAATACTATTAAGATCACCAAGGAGGTGGTATTAGGGAAATTAATGAGACTGAAGGAGGATAAATCCCCTGGGCCTGATGGATTACATCCAAGGGTCTTGAGGGAGATAGCAGTGGGGATTGTGGATGCATTGGTGATAATTTTCCAAAACTCCCTGGAGGCAGGAACGGTCCCAGTGGATTGGAAAATGGCCAATGTAACACCTATATTTAAAAAAGGAAGTAAACAGAAGGCGGGTAACTATAGACCGGTTAGTCTAACATCGGTGGTGGGTAAAATGTTGGAGACAATTATTAAAGAAACACTAACGGGCCACTTGGATAAACATGACTTCATCGGACAGAACCAGCATGGTTTTGTGAAGGGGAAATCGTGTTTAACGAATCTGCTCGAATTCTTTGAGGAAGTAACAACTCGGGTGGATAAAGGGGAACCGGTGGATGTGGTATACTTGGACTTCCAAAAGGCTTTTGACAAGGTGCCACATAAGAGACTATTGCTAAAAATAAAAAATTATGGGATTGGGGGTAATATATTAGCATGGGTAGAGGATTGGCTAACGAATAGGAAGCAGAGAGTGGGGATAAATGGTTCATACTCGGGATGGCAACCGGTAACTAGCGGGGTTCCGCAAGGGTCGGTGCTGGGACCCCAGTTGTTCACAATTTATATAAATGATTTGGAGGAGGGAACCAAGTGTAATATATCAAAATTTGCGGACGATACGAAAATGGGAGGGAAAGTAGGGGATGAGGAGGATAGGAAGAGTCTGCAAAAGGATATAGATAAGCTAGGTGAGTGGGCAACAACTTGGCAGATGAAATTTAATACTAATAAATGTGAAGTCATTCACTTTGGGGAAAAAAATGATAGGGCAAGTTATTTTCTAAATGAGGAGGAGCTGCATTGTAATGCAACGCAAAGGGATCTAGGGGTATTAGTACATGAATCACTAAAAGTCAGTATGCAGGTGCAGCAAGCAATCAGGAAGGCCAATGGAGTTTTGGCCTTTATTGCTAGGGGGATTGAGTATAAAAACACGGAGGTCTTGCTGCAGCTGTACACGGTATTAGTGAGACCACATTTGGAATACTGTGTACAGTTCTGGGGTCCATACTTAAGAAAGGATGTACTAGCCCTGGAGGCAGTGCAGCGAAGGTTTACAAGATTAATTCCTGCAATGAGGGGATTGACATATGAGGAAAGGTTAAGTAAGCTGGGACTCTACTCTTTGGAGTTTAGAAGAATGAGAGGCGATCTCATTGAAACGTATAAGATCGTGAGGGGCCTTGATCGGGTGGATGCACCGAGGATGTTCCCAATGATCGGGGAGGCTAGAACTAGGGGACATAGTTGCAGAGTGAGGGGGGGCTCTTTTAAAACTGAGATGAGGAAGAACTTCTTCACCCAGAGGGTGGTTAGTTTGTGGAATTCACTGCCCCAGGGAGCAGTGGAAGCAGAAACGTTAAATATATTTAAGTCAAAAATAGATGGTTTTTTAGCTGCCAAGGGGATAAGGGGCTACGGGGAGAGGGCAGGGATATGGACCTAGGTATGGTTAGTATAGTAGACCTGAGTGATCTCCTGGACGAGGAATTTCCCGGATTTTTTTCCCGAATTGGACCTGGGTTTTTATCCGTTTTTTTGCCTCCCCCAGGAGATCACGAGGTTCTTGGGGTGGAGAGGGGTGATAGCGGTATAAAGGGGAGGGTAGTGTCTTGTGTTCTGTGTCTTGTGTCTACTGTTTGTGGGTAAGTGTGTCTGTTTGGTGTTCAGCCATGAGCGAATGGCGGTGCGGGCTCGACGGACCTGGTGGTCTACTCTCGCACCTACTTTCTATGATTCTATGATTCTATGCCATTCGCTTTCTTCACTGCCTGCTGTACATGCATGCTTACTTTCATAGACTGATGTACAAGGACCCCCAGATCCCGTTGTACTTCCCCTTTTCCCAACTTGATGCCATTTAGATAGTAATCTGCCTTCCTGTTTTTGCTACCAAAGTGGATAACCTCACATTAGAGGAGATTAGTTTAACTTGGCATCATGTTCGACACTGGCATTTTGGGCCGAAGGGCCTGTTTCTGTGCTGTACTGATGTATAATCAAAGGTTAACTTGGCGAGAGGTTGATTTAATAGTGTTAATCAGTAGTTGAAGTTAGTGGCTGCACACTGACAACTTCTGCTGTTGATTAAACATTTACCTTCAGAGTGTTGGGTTCTGAAAAAGGGTAGATCATTATTTTCCAAATTATTCCAATTTTGTGAACGGGATAACATTTATCTGTAGTACATCAATGTTTTTATGAACCCAAATTGGAACATTTTCTTACTTCTGCCTCCCCCCCCAAACCAGCTGCTGCTGTGTGTTCCCCAAATCTTTTATGTACATCCTCCTGCGTTCAGGACCAAATGATCATTGGTTACTCATTCATGCAGAGTAGTAGAATCAAGAACCAAAGGACATAGGTTTAAGGTGAGAGGAAAAAGTTTCAATAGGAACCTGAGGGGCAGCCTTTTCACACGGAGGTAGGTGACACAAGTACTATTACAGCATTATATTTGTAGGAAGGAAGTGCAGATATAAGCAGGTACAAGAATAGGGAAGGTTTAGAGGGGTGTTAGCAAAACCTGGGTGAATGGTAGTAGCGTAGGTGGGGCATGGTGGTCGGCATGGACCAGTGGTGCGGTCAAGTCAGGTCAAGTTTATTTGTCACGTACACATACAAGATGTGCAGTGAAATGAACGTGGCGAAGCCTGCGGGATTGTGCAAAAACTACAGAACAGAACCAGTATTTACATTTTAGGAAACAAAATTAAAAAAGACACAACACAACAGTAAGTGAGTCCCTGGTGAGGTATGAGTTTACAGTCCTGGTGGCCTGTGGGAAGAAACTCCGCCTCATCCTCTCTGTTTTCACAGCCTGGCAACGGAGGCGTTTGCCTGACTGTAGCAGCTGGAACAGTCCGTTGCTGGGGGGGTAGGGGTCCCCCATAATGTTGCTGGCTCTGGATCTGCACCTCCTGGTGTATAGGTCCTGCAGGGGGTGCGAGTGTAGTTCCCATAGTGCGTTCGGCCGAACGCACTACTCTCTGCAGTGCCTTCCTGTCCTGGGCAGAGCTGTTCCCAAACCAGGTGGAGATGTTGCCAGACTGGCTGCTTCGAGCCAGTCTCCTTGCTGTGTGAGTGTGAGTCATTGTTGAATGGGTGAAACATCGCTGGGCCTGCCAATTCATGACATGTGCTTAATCCAACAGATACGGCAGATGGTGTTTCCCAAGAACTTGTGTCTGCAGGTCTGGTTGATGGAAGAGATGTCGTCATAGGTAACTCTTTACTTAGACTGCTATACGGCGCTTGTGGACTTTGAAGGTTTATTACCCTTGAGAATGTCTTACCGATACTGTGCCATGATCACATTGAATGGCTCGATGGGCCGAATGGCCTACTCCTGCACCTATTGTCTATTGTGCAGAGTAATGTCAAATGAATACTGTTCAGCTCACAATCTATCAATGCTAACTTTGACACCAAAGATCACTTTCCAAATCTGAATTTTCCCAATCCCCTGAAGGTATGTGAAGAAACATAGAAAATTGGTGCAGTAGTAGGCCATTCTGCCCTTCGAGCCAGCACCGCCATTCAATATGATCATGGCTGATCATCTAAAATCAGTACCCCGTTCCTGCTTTCGCCCCACATCCCTTGATTCCCTAAAGGGCCTGTCCCACTATGCGAGTTTACCCAAGAGCTCTCCCGAGTTTAAAAAAACCCATCAAACTCGTGGTAAGTATGGAGCCTGTACGTCGGAGCTCGGGGACGTCTCGTAACGCTAACGGCAGGTACTCGGGAAATGCGGGAAGCTCGTGAAGTTTTTTCAACATGTTGAAAAATGTCCACGAGAGCCCCGAGTACCTACGAGCAGCTATTACCGTAATTCTCCGAGTTTGAATCGGGGGAAACTCAGGAGAACTCTTGAATTAGCTCGTACAGTGGGACAGGCCCTTTAGCCCTAAGAGCTAGAGACTCTTCCAGGTATGGATGTGATCAATAACTTGGGTAAGATGAGGCAATTCTGGTGCCACAGACACTCTGTTGACAAGGTAAAGGTTACTGGTGATCCTACTGAGACTGCTTCAGCTTTCCTGCTGATGATGTTTGCAGGACGGTGTTTGATGAAGGTCATAATAATCTGGTTAGTTTATTGTCACGTGGGACCCGGCATGTGGGGGAGCTGAGAACGAGGGGAACCTGTGGTGGGGGAGGAGGGGGGGACAAAGAGGGGACCAAAAATATTTAAAAACACTTGTTAACTTTGTTGGTGCCTTGTTGCGACTCTTTTGTGTACTGTTTGTGCAAACACAATGAATTTTCATGGTACATGTGACAATAAAGTATCTGTCACGTGTACCAAGGTACAGTGAAAAGCTTTTGTTGCGTGCTAACCAGTCATTGGAAAGACAATACATGATTACAATCGAGCCGTCCACAGTGTACAGATACATGATAAGGGAATAACGTTTAGTGCAAGGTAAAGCCAGCAAAGTCCGATCAAAGATAGTCTGAGGGTCGCCAATGAGGTGGATAGTAGCCCAGGACTGCTCTCTGGTTGTGGTGGAAACTGTCCCTGAATCTGGGATTGTCACACTGCGTGGAAGCAGACCCTTCAACCCACACTGGCCCACACTGACATGTCCCATCTACAATAATCCCACCTGCCTGCTTTTGGCCCATATCCCTCTCAACGTGTCCCATCCACACTCGCCTCCAGATAGAGCAATACTGTGTGGAAACAGGCCCTTCGGCCCAACTCGCCCACACCGGCCAACAATGTCCCATCAACCCTAGTCCCACTTGCCTGCGCTTGGTCCGTAACCCTCCAAACCTGTCTTAGCCATGTACCTATCTAACTGTTTCTTAAACATTGCAGTAGTCCCTGCCTCAACTACCTCCTCTGTCACCTTGTTCCATACACCCAGCACCCTCTGTGTGAAAAGTTTACCCTTCGGATTCCTATTAAATCTTTTCCCCTTCACCGTGAGCCTATGTCCTCTGGTCCTCGATTCCCCTACTCTGGGTTAAAGACTCTGTGCATCTAGATTCAGGAGCAGTTTCTTCCCAGCTGTTATCGGGCAACATAATCATCCTCCCACAATATCTGCGAAGGCATGAGATTGGGAGAGTACTTTGGAGGGAATGGTGTTCCCATAACCCCACTGTATCTGCCAGTCTTAGTACCCGAGCATCACCACTGACGGAAGAACTCCAACTTGCCAATCTTCTCCTTGAAACCGTTCAACAGTTGACCTTTGCCTGATTGACGCTGTGGAGGTTATTCCGTGAGGCACTTTGAAACATTTTCGATAACGCTGGATAAATATTTGCCACAAGCAAAGTGTAATTAAGTCTAGAATGTTTATCTGTCCCAAGGACTGACAACGGGGCAATGAAACTCTGGATAATAAATGTGATACGCCCAGTAAATAATACCAATAAGACGGTGAAAGTTTATAGTTTCTAATTTGTATTTTAATAAATAAATATGAAAATGTTCGTTTTTAACTTTTTTTTTTTTTTTCTAACATTAGTTGCTGCAAATCTACAGAAAATAGTGGACGAACCAGCTGTAAATAGATCTGTCACGTTCAAATTGGTGAGTAGACTTGACACTGATTTTAATATCAGAATGAATGAATGAATAAGTTTATTGGCCAAGTATTCACATACAAAGAATTTGTCTTGGTGCTCCGCCCGCAAGTGGCAACATGACATACAGTGACAGTTAGGAATGACTCATAAAACATTAAACATTAATAATCAAACATTATCGATTAAACATGTGAATTAAATAAAATACCAGAGCACAAGGAGGCTACAGATTTTTGGTTGTTAAGTCGAGCTACTACTCATGAGGAAAAAAGCTGTTTTTATGTCTGGCTGTGGCAGCTTTGACAGCCCGGAGTCGCCTTCCAGAGGGAAGTGATTCAAAGAGTTTTTGGCCAGGGTGAGAGGGGTCAGAGATGGATCTTGCCCGCTCGCAATGTCATCCCAGGCATTGAGTATATATGGCAGGGGTTCCCAGCCTTTTTCATCCCGTTTACCATCACCGTTCATCCTCCTTCCCCCCCCCCCCCCCCCCCCCCCCCCCACCCCGGAAACTTTTGGAACTATTGAGGGAGTGCAGCGCAGGTTTACAAGGTTAATTCCCGGGATGGCGGGACTGTCATATGCTGAGAGAATGGAGCTGCTGGACTTGAATACTCTGGAGTTTAGAAGGATGAGAGGGTATCTCATTGATACATATAAGGGCTTGGACACGCTAGAGGCAGGAAACATGTTCCCAATGTTGGGGGAGTCCAGAACCAGGGGCCACAGTTTAAGAATAGGTCATGGTTGCAAATGCTGGAATCTGGAGCAAAAACCGAGCTGCTAGCTGGAGGAACTCATACACTGGTTGCATGTAGTTTAACCTGGGAGTTCCGAGCTGTGTAAATGATATGCTACAATTGATCAATACTGATCAATACTACAATCAATACTGAGCAACTCACAATGGTGGGAAGCAGTTCCTATGTGAAAGTTTACATTAAAAATGGTACGTGTGAGGCAGTGTAGCGACTGCCTCACAGCACCAGAACCCAGGTTCCATCCTGACCTCGAGTGCTGTCTGCGTGAGTTTCCTTTGGGTGACAATTAGGTGTGGGAGTAGGCCATTCGGCCCTTCGAGCCAGCACCGTCATTCAATGTGATCATGGCTGATCAACAGTGCCCCGTTCCTGAGACAACGAGCCAGATAGGAGTCGAACCTACAATTTTCTGATCCATTTAAGAAAGAACTGCAGATGCTGGAAAAATCGAAGGTGGACAAAAGATGCTGGAGAAGCTCAGCGGGTGAGGTAACACCTATGGAGCGAAGGAATAGGTGACGTTTCGGGTCAAGGCCCTTGAATATCTTTATTGGCCAAGTATTCACATACAAGGAATTTGCCTTGGTGCTCCGCACGCAGTGGCAACATGACATACAGTTAGGAATGACACATTAAAATGCAGCATACCTGAGATGCAGGGAGTTGGTGCTGAGCTGGAGGTTTCTGGCTGGGCAGCAGGCACCGCACTGGCGTCAGGTACTTTGGGCGTTGGCTGAGGTAGCACCTGTGGGATTTGGGCAGGGACTGCGACGTTGGAGCCGGGTCCTTCCGCTGACACGTAAAGCTGAAAGACACGAGACCCATCCACGTGTTATTCAACAGACAATAGACAATAGGTGCAGGAGTAGGCCATTCTGGTCTTTGAGTCAGCACCGCCATTCAATGTGATCATGGCTGATCATCCACAATCAGTACCCCGTTCCTGCCTTCTCCCCATATCCCCTGACTCCGCTATCTTTAAGAGCCCTATCTAGCTCTCTCTTGAAAGCATCCAGAGAACCTGCCTCCACCGCCCTCTGAGGCAGAGAATGCCACAGACTCACCACTCTCTGTGAGAAAAGGTGTTTCCTCGTCTCCTTTCTAAATGGCTTACTCCTTATTCTTAAACTGTGGCCCCTGGTTCTGGACTCCCCCAACATCGGGAACATGTTTCCTGCCTCTAGCGTGTCCAAACCCTTAACTATCTTATATGTTTCAATGAGATACCCTCTCATCCTTCTAAACTCCAGAGTGTACAAGCCCAGCCGCTCCATTCTCTCAGCATATGACAGTCCCGCCATCCCGGGAATTAACCTTGTAAACCTACTCTGCACTCCCTCAATAGCAAGAATGTCCTCCCTCAAATTAGGGGACCAAAACTGCACACAATACTCCAGATGTGGTCTCACTAGAGCTCTGTCCAACTGCAGAAGGACCTCGTTGCTCCTATACTCGACTCCTCTTGTTATTCCACGCTCAGTTTATCAGCACGCACCACAGCCCAATCCAAGACCGCAAGACATTGCAGAAAATTGTGGACGTAGCCCTGACCATCACACCTTCCGTTGACTCCATCCACACTTCACGATGCCTCGGCAAGGCCAGCAGCATAATCAAGGACCAGTCTCAACCCCGGTTACACCCTCCTCCCTTCCGGGTCTCGACCCGAAACGTCACCTATTCCTTCGCTCCATAGATGCTGCCTCATCTGCTGAGTTCTCCAGCATTTTTGTCTACCATCTTCTGAACCGTAGTCAGATGCGTTATCCATTGCGCCGATGACCCAAGCTGTGCTCCGGTTTACTTCTACATCTCAAAGACATGCGGGTTTGTAGGTTAATCGGCCCCTCTGTAAATTGCCCCCTAGTGTGCAGAGAGTGGATGAGAAAGTGGGATAGCATAGAACTAGTGTGAACGGGTGATCGCTGGTCGGTGGGCCGAAGGGCATGTTTCCATGCTATATCTCTAAGCCAAACTAAACAGCTCTACACCAATCTAAACATAATGCTTTATTATATATTAAAACATTTTCATTTTTGTTTTCCTGCAGGCCTCTGGACTGGAAGAAACCGATATTCCTGATGATGTTAAACTCGTAGGATTTGCACAACTTACCATTAGTTAAATCACGCTACAATGAAACATAGACCTGCTGACCCCCACCTGTGAATCTCTCGCCGGTGATGGTCTGAGGAAACGTACTGCCAAAGAGCGATGGTCTTTGCCCGTAGAACTCGCAATGTTTGCCCCTGCCTCTCTCTCTCTCTCTCCCCCCGTAACCAGGAAGGTCCAAATAGCAGTGAACTGAGTGTTTGCTTCCACTGTGCTAGAACGGAGTATTCGCCCTCGATAGCTTATGCAAGGTTTCCGCTTGCTGAGATATTCCCCCCCCCCCCCCCCGAAATCTGATGTGGGGTGCCTGACGTGGGTGAACTAAGAATTGCCGGCTCTCTCTGCTCTTTCTCTTCCTCTTCCTCCCTTCCTCCTCTGCCCTCCAACTCCTCCCCCCGCTCCCTCCCTCCCTCCCCACCAGCCTCCCGACTTTCCTCTTCAATAATTGCCTTATTTTTTTACTGTGCTTTACGGATCAGTGAAGGAGAGGCAACCTCCCCACAGTTCTCCAATCAGACCGAGAGATTTGCGTGGTTGCGTGAGTGACGAGCCCTTTAATTGATCAGCCTTTTTTCCTTCAAGAAATCATAACACATACGGATATGAATTGAATTGCAATCCACCCCGGGGACATATTTTTCTTTGCAAAATGACTGCAGCCCAAAAGCGATATATGCAGCATGTATTTTGGTGCGTGGATCTCTTGCCCACACCTCTGGCTTCCAGGCACATTGTTAACTGCCTTTGCTGTGATCTGCTGCAGCTAGAATTTCTCTCTTCCTTTCTGCATTAACGATGAAACCGAATTTAAATATAACTATGAATTAATTAATGAAGAATAATTTGCTTTTTTCCATTTGTGTACCAAAAGCCGTCATGGCGTAAATCTGCATCCCACCGGTTATTGCGTACAAATAATGTGTAAACTAATCAACTTCCCAATCAGCTCGGTTTCCTTCCCCTGGTGCCAACAAGGAAGAAGCTGGATCTGAGGAACTTTCTAACTGTCCGATCTTTCAGCTCAAAGTGATTTCCAAGTTTCAGCTGTGAATGTTCAATTGCATTGATTCTCTTGAAAGGTTGAAGGCGCCATTTGGTTTCAAGTCTCGGTAGTTTTTGTTTTTGGAGTGATTTGTTAAAAGTTGTTACTGATTCCGGGCACGTAATGGAAAAATGATACAAGATGTTCTGCATTATTGTGACTGGGGCTCATACAATGTATTGGTACGATCATGCTATTGAAGATTACACGTAAGCCAATACACTTTAAAGTTGCACTAAACCTCTGGTGTGAACCTAGTTTGTTATTCTAACCCTCCTCCTCTCTAGCCATCATAGCTGAGATATACATGCAACATAGAAACATAGAAAATAGGTGCAGGAGTCGGCCCTTCGAGCCTGCACCGCCATTCAATATGATCATGGCTGATCATCCAACTCAGTATCCTGTACCTGCCTTCTCTCCATACCCCCTGATCCCTTTAGCCACAAGAGCCACATCTAACTCCCTCTTAAATATAGTCAATGAACTGGCCTCAACTACCTTCTGCGGCAGAGAATTCCACAGATTCACAACTGTCTGGGTGAAATGGTTTCCCCTACCATTTGGAATCAAATTGGCCCAGAGCTAGCTACAATTTATTGATCGTTGGAAAACGAAGACACCGGGACCTGCAGATGCTGGAATCTTGAGCAAAGTACTAAAGTGCTGGAGGAACTTGGTTTATCAAGCAGCATGTGTGGAGGGGATGGGGGAAGGGTCCTGACCTGAAACGTCGCCTGTCCATACCCTCCACAGATGCTGCCTGATCGATAGATTTCCTCCAGCACTTGGCTGTGTCCTGCACCACCTCCATGGTGAAGATATGTCCTGGATCATCTCTATTGGCCTCAGTGAAGCTACTTCCCAGACCCACCTCCATTGGCCATGGTGAAGATGTCCCAACTGAACTCCATTGGCCATAGTGAGGGTATGTCCTGCACTATCTTCATTGGCCATAGTGCAGCCAAGTTCTGGACCACCTCCATTGGCCCTAGTGAAGACTGGTTTATAAACGTACCTTTACCAATATGATCGTGCCTCCACACCCGAGCTCTTGACATTTAATTTGTAGCCACATCCCTGCATCCATCTATCAGGTCATCTTTCTTTACACACTGAAACCCAAGAGGCTAGACTACAAAGGCTATGTCCGTTGGGTTAGTCTGAAGAAGGGTCTCGACCCAAAACGTTCCACAGATGCTGCCTCGCCCGCTGAGTTTCTCCAGCATTTTTGTCCGTTGGGCTATGTAATTGTCCATTTTCTCCAGGTGTTCCTGGCCAGAGCGGGCACAAGTCTGACAACCTGGCATGCATACCCTCCTTTAAAAAAACATTTGAGGACTGATTCGTGGAGGATAAAGTGGAACCACAAAATGGCACCGTTTGTTTGACTGTCAAATTCTGTTTCCAAAAGAGTCGGCTTAATCTTGGATCGAGATAGCTGAATGAGGTGTGCATTATGAAATGACAGCATTTGTTTGATGGGATTGTGTGTACTTTGTAGATAAGAAACTTTGTTTTTTTCATTATTATTTTCAAATCACTGAGTCTTTCACTCCTGTTTAAGAAGGAACTGCAGATGCTGGAAAAATCGAAGGTAGATAAAAATGCTGGAGAAACTCAGCGAGTGAGGCAGCATCTATGGAGCGAAGGAAATAGGCGACGTTTCGGGTCGAGACCCTTCTTCAGACTGATGTGGGGGGGGGGGGGTGGCAAAGAGAAAGGAAGGGGCAGAGTACATTTTTTGTTAGCAATAAAGACATGATCACAATAGAACCGTCCACACTGATCAAGGGAATAAGGTTTAGTGCAAATTAAAGTGTGAATAAAGATAGTCCAAGGGTCTCCAATATAGAAAATAGGTGCAGGAGTAGGCTATTCGGCCCTTCGAGCCAGCCATTCAATATGATCATGGCTGATCATCCCCAATCAGTACCCCGTTCCTGCCTTCTCTCCATACCCCCTGATCCCTTTAGTCACAAGGGCCACATCTAACTCCCTCTTAAATATAGCCAATGAACTGGCCTCAACTACCTTCTGTGGCAGAGAATTCCACAGATTCACCACTGTGTGAAAAAATGTTTTCTCATCTTGGTCCTAAAAGACTTCTCCCTTATCCTTGAACTGTGACCCCTTGTTCTGGGCTTCCCCAACATCGGGAACAATCTTCCTGCATCTAGCCTGTCCAACCCCTTAAGAATTTTGTACGTTTCTATAAGATCCCCCCTCAACCTTCTAAATTCTAGCGAGTACAAGCCGAGTCTATCCAGTCTTTCTTCATATGAAAGTCCTGCCATCCCAGGAATCAGTCTGGTGAACCTTCTCTGTACTCCCTCTATGGCAAGAATGTCTTTCCTCAGATTAGGAGACCAAAACTGTACGCAATGGTTGATGGGTGGTTAGGACCACCCTCTACTTTGTGATAGCATGGTTCAGTTGTGTGATGACAGCAGTCTGGATGCCCGACTTGTCTGAAGAAAGGTCCCAACCCAAAACGTCACCTATCCATGTTCTCCACAGATGCTGCCTGACCCGCTGAGTTACTCCAGCACTCTGTGAAACGTCATCTATCCATGTTCTCCACAGATGCTGCCTGACCCGCTGAGTTACTCCAGCACTCTGTGAAACGTCACCTATCCATGTTCTCCACAGATGCTGCCTGACCCGCTGAGTTACTCCAGCACTCTGTGAAACGTCACCTATCCATGTTCTCCACAGATGCTGCCTGACCCGCTGAGTTACTCCAGCACTCTGTGAAACGTCACCTATCCATGTTCTCCACAAATGCTGCCTGACCCGCTGAGTTACTCCAGCACTCTGTGAAACGTCACCTATCCATGTTCTCCACAGATGCTGCCTGACCCGCTGAGTTTCTCCAGCACTCTGTGAAACGTCACCTATCCATGTTCTCCACAGATGCTGCCTGACCCGCTGAGTTTCTCCAGCACTCTGTGAAACGTCACCTATCCATGTTCTCCACAGATGCTGCCTGACCCGCTGAGTTACTCCAGCACTCTGTGAAACGTCACCTATCCATGTTCTCCACAGATGCTGCCTGACCCGCTGAGTTACTCCAGCACTCTGTGAAACGTCACCTATCCATGTTCTCCACAGATGCTCCCTGACCCGCTGAGTTACTCCAGCACTCTGTGAAACATCACCTATCCATGTTCTCCACAGATGCTGCCTGACCCGCTGAGTTACTCCAGCACTCTGTGAAACGTCACCTATCCATGTTCTCCACAGATGCTGCCTGACCCGCTGAGTTACTCCAGCATTTTTATCTACCTTCGAGTCTTTCACTCCTGGTCTGTTGACCTACTTGGCATTGAATGATTTTGGGGTACAAATATTGGCTTTGGTAGGTCAGCATTTGCCTTCCTTTCCATGGGACATGTGGGATCATGCATGTGAAGCAGTTGCATGATTTCTATCAGCTATTTTGTAAGTTTGTATAGACCTAGCATTGGTTATTTTATTGATATAGACCTACTCGCTGGGATTGAGGGCTGTGCTGTTTCTGAGGCGAACTCACAAATTGGTGTCATACTGATTGTAACCCAACACAGGTGTCACTTATTTGACATGATTGTTTTGGAATTTTTTGCATGGTTTTGCGAATTCCTTTGAATCAATAAACAGCAAACTATCTGCCTGAAGGTGAGACTTTTCAGTTATCTGATACAGGTAGTTAAGTTAACTTTTAAATGTGCTCAGGAAAAACTGGTTGAAAGCAGAAAGAAGTGTCCCGACCCGAAACGTGGTCTGCCCACTCCCCATCACAGAGGCTGCCTGATCCGCTGAGTTACTCCAGCACTTTGTGTTTTGCTTGTAGTTTCTTTAGGCCCCCTGCAGTCGTGGCTGACCATGGGTTTCTCCAGGGATGGAGGACGCCTGTACGTGACTTTGTTTAACGTGGGGAGACTGGTGCACAGACAGCCACCCCACGGTCCTTGACAGATCTGGGTCAGGATCCAGTGGCATGGAGTCCAAGACGACCGGAGACCCTTTCCTGCCGCAGCCTTCATCCGCCTTCCCAGCCGTTGTGACGCTCCACTAAGGTCAGCCATCGTCCTCCGCCTGTTCCACCGTTGAGGTCTTGGTTGGATCGCTCTTTGTCAGAGACCTCCCCCTCGACCTTACCGCCATGGGTGGCCCTACCAGGAGCATAGCTCCAGACGGCATCGCTCTCAGGATCTCAGGACCACACAAGCTTCTCCACCACGACAAGGGGACAATCCATGGAGAAGACGCTTGCAGTTGGAGACATAGACAATAGGTGCAGGAGTAGGCCATTCGGCCCTTCGAGCCAGCACCCCATTCAATATGATCATGGCTGGTCATCCAGAATTAGTACCCCGTTCCTGCTTTATCCCCATATCCCTTGATTCCGTTAGCACTAAGAGCTAAATCTAACTCTTGAATACATCCTGCCATAGGGAAGGTGTTATTAAACTGGAGAGAGTGCAGAGATTTACGTGCATATTTTCTGAGCGTGCATATGAGGATTCCTTCGCTCCGTAGATGCTGCCTCACCCACTGAATTTCTCCAGCATTTTTGTCAACCTTCGATTTTTCCGGCATCTGCGTTTCTTTCTTAAACAGATATACCGTACATATACATTCAGTTCAAACGCCAGTACAATAGGTGGAGCAAAGGGGAAGATACAGAGTGCAGAATATAGTTCTCAGCATTGTAGCGTATCAGCTCCAGACACAAAGTCCAATGTCCGCAATGGGGTAGAGGTGAATCGGACAGTACCCTAGCTTATGGAAGGACCGTTCAGAAGCCTGATAACAGAGGGGAAGAAGCTGTTCCTGAGTCTGGTGGTGCGCGCTTTCAAGCTTCTGTACCTCCTGCCGGACGGGAGCGGGGAGAAGAAGGAATGACCGGGGTGGGACAGGGACAAGTCTTTGATTATGTCGGCTGCTTTCCAGAGGCTGCATGAAGTGTAGATGGAGTCGATGGTGGGGAGTGTGGTGTGTGTGGAACTGGGCTACATCTACATTGGTGGGGAGTGTGGTGTGTGTGGGACTGGGCTACATCTATAATGGTGGGGAGTGTGGTGTGTGTGGGACTGGGCTACATCTACAATGGTGGGGAGTGTGGTGTGTGTGGGACTGGGCTACATCTACAATGGTGGGGAGTGTGGTGTGTGTGGGACTGGGCTACATCTACAATGGTGGGGAGTGTGGTGTGTGTGGGACTGGGATACATCTACAATGGTGGGGAGTGTGGTGTGTGTGGGACTGGGCTACATCTACAATGGTGGGGAGTGTGGTGTGTGTGTGGGACTGGGCTACATCTACAATGGTGGGGAGTGTGGTGTGTGTGTGGGTCTGGGCTACATCTACAATGGTGGGGAGTGTGGTGTGTGTGGGACTGGGCCACATCTACAACTCTGCGATTTCTTGCAGTCTTGGTCAGAGCTGTTACCAAACCGAGCTGTGATGCAACTATGCTTTCTATGGTGCAGAAGTTGATAAGAGTGGTTGGAGACATGCCGAACATCCTTCATCATCTGAATAAGCAGAGGTATTTGTGTGAACACCACTGCTCTACTGATGGTGAAAACCATTTTAACAAGGTTCTGAACATTTGAATAGGTCAGCTTTACTAAGATTCTACAAACTATTGTGAACATTCTAGTTTTGATGCCGAGTATCATTTTTCAGCGTTTTTATTTTAATGTTGAGTATTTTATATTGATCTCTTTTGAAATTGTTTCTATTGCTTTAGTTCACTGGATAGTTCGATGTGGTTGGAAATGGAGCCACCAACGTCTTGGCTATATTTAGCCGCGGTAGACCTAGGAGATTCGGCGTGGAAGCAGGCCCTTCGTTCCCCCACTAGTTCTATCAATAAACAATAGGTGCAGGAGTAGGCCAATCGGCCCTTCGAGCCAGCACCGCCATTCAATGTGATCATGGCTGATCATCCACAATCAGTATCCCGTTCCTGCCTTCTCCCCATTTCCCCTGACTCCGCTATCTTTAAGATCCCAATCTAGCTCTCTCTTGAAAGTATCCAGAGAACCTGCCTCCACCGCCCTCTGAGGCAGAGAATTCCACAGATTCACAACTCTCTGTGTGAAAAAGTGTTTCCTCGTCTCCGTTCTAAATGGGTTACCCCTTATTCTTAAACTGTGAATCCTGGTTCTGGACTCCCCCAACATCAGGAACATGTTTCCTGCCTCTATTGTGTCCAAGCCCTTAATAATCTTATATGTTTCAATAAGATACCCTCTCATCCTTCTAAACTCCAGAGTGTACAAGCCCAGCCGCTCCATTCTCTCAGCATACGACAGTCCCGCCATCCTGGGAATTAACCTTGTAAACCTACGCTGCACTCCCTCAATAGCAAGAATGTCCTCCCTCAAATTAGGGGAGCAAAACTGCACACAATCCTACACACTAGGGATCAGTTACAGAAGCCAATCAACCTACAAACCCGTACGTGTTTGGAGTGTGGGAGGAAACTGCAGCACCCGGAGATAACCCACGCAGGTCATGGGGTGAACGTGCAAACTCCGTACAGACAGCGCCCGTAGTCAGGATGGAACCCGGGTTCTGGCGCTGTGAGGCCGCAACTCTACTGCTGTGCCACTGTGACGCCGTTCTTTTCAGACACACATTCGCATTGAATAGTGTCATCTTGACGTGCATGAGGAAGCAAGTGTTACGTGTCTGTCTTGATTTGAACAGTAATTGTCAACCGGCTTATCAAAGGAAAATACTCATAGTCGACTCCAATCGATGGAATATTCTGTTTGGTCTGCAGTCTCTTCACAGTTGCTGAACCAGCAATAACTGGGTGGACCTTCATCTCAAGTAGTTCAATGGTTCATCTTAACAGCTCACCGCTGCCTCATTGAGGCCATTTGTTGCCGCCATTTTCCTCAGATCCAGGTGGTCAAATCACAGAGACAAAATGCTGGAGTAACTCAGCGGGTGAGGTAGCATCTGTGGAGAACATGGATAGGTGATGTTTCACAGAGTGCTCGAGTAACTCAGCGGGTCAGGCAGCATCTGTGACGAACATGGATAGGTGACGTTTCACAGAGTGCTGGAGTAACTCAGCGGGTCAGGCAGCATCTGTGGAGAACATGGATGGGTGACGTTTCACAGAGTGCTGGAGTAACTCAGCGGGTCAGGCAGCATCTCTGGAGATAAGGAATGGGTGACATTTTGGGTTGAGACTTCAGATGTCAGAGTTGGGGGAGAGGAAGACGAGAGATATGGAAGGGTAAGGTGTGAAAATGACACATCAAATGGGAAGATAATCGAGATAAATGTAGAATGGTTCATTGTTAGCTGAGGGGAAGGTGAGAACGAGGCACACAATCAGTAACTTTTAATCGGGATGACAGTGAAACGGTATTGGGGGTTCAGTATTGATGTGGATAGAGAACTGGTTGGCAGACAGGAAGCAAAGAGTAGGAGTAAACGGGTCCTTTTCACAATGGCAGGCAGTGACTAGTGGGGTACCGCAAGGCTCAGTGCTGGGACCCCAGCTATTTACAATATATATTAATGATTTGGACGAGGGAATTGAATGCAACATCTCCAAGTTTGCGGATGACACTAAGCTGGGGGGGGCAGTGTTAGCTGTGAGGAGGATGCTAGGAGGCTGCAAGGTGACTTAGATAGGTTGGGTGAGTGGGCAAATGCATGGCAGATGCAGTATAATGTGGATAAATGTGAGGTTATCCACTTTGGTGGCAAAAACAGGAAAGTAGACTATTATCTGAATGGTGGCCGATTAGGAAACGGGGAGATGCAGCGAGACCTGGGTGTCATGGTACACCAGTTATTGAAAGTAGGCATGCAGGTGCAGCAGGCAGTGAAGAAAGCGAATGGTATGTTAGCATTCATAGCAAAAGGATTTGTACAGGGTCTTGTTTTGGTCTCCTAATCTGAAGAAAGACATTCTTGCAATAGAGGGAGTACAGAGAAGGTTCACCAGACTGATTCCTGGTATGTCAGGACTTTCATATGAAGAAAGACTGGATAGACTCGGCTTGTACTCGCTAGATTTTAGAAGATTGAGGGGTGATCTTATAGAAACTTACAAAATTCTTAAGGGGTTGGACAGGCTAGATGCAGGAAGATTGTTCCCGATGTTGGGGAAGTCCAGAACAAGGGGTCACTGTTTAAGGATAAGGGGGAAATCTTTTAGGACCGAGATGAGGAAAACATTTTTCACACAGAGAGTGGTGAATCTCTGGAATTCTCTGCCACAGAAGGTAGTCGAGGCCAGTTCATTGGCTATATTTAAGAGGGAGTTAGATGTGGCCCTTGTGGCTAAAGGGATCAGGGGGTATGGAGAGAAGGCAGGTACAGGATATTGAGTTGGATGATCAGCCATGATCATATTGAATGGCGGTGCAGGCTCGAAGGGCCGAATGGCCTACTCCTGCACCTATTTTCTATGTTTCTATGAAACGGTCGGAGAAGTCGATTGGGGGAGGGAGAAAGCAGGGACTACCTGAAATTGGAGAAGTCAATGTTCATACCGCTGGGGTGTAAACTGCCCAAGCGAAATATGAGGTGCTGTTCCTCAAATTTGTGCAAAACATTATTTTTGAAGAGCGACCTTGCAGCAAAGGCAGATTTTAATGCCTTCAAAGCATAGCTTTAATGAATTAAGGAAAATAATATTTGTAGACCAAAAACTCAGACATGGCATAAACACATGGCATAAACCAGTCAGGCAAATGATGCGTCACTTCTCATCGTGAGCCTTGGACTACCTACAATCGACACCCCAAGCAAACGTGCACAAACACATCTCTTCCCTTCCCTCCCGCACCACCCCTTCCCCGGGCACTTTCCGTTGCAACCACAAGAGATGCAACACCTGTCCCTTTACCTCCCACCTCGACTCCATTCAAGGACCCAAGCAGTCGTTCCAGGTGCGACAAAGGTTCACCTGTATCTCCTCCAACCTCATCTACTGCATCCGCTGCTCTAGATGTCAGCTGATCTACATCGGTGAGACCAAGCTGAGGCTGGGGCGATCGTTTCGCCGAACACCTCCGCTCGGTCCGCAAGAACCTACCTGACCTCCCGGTGGCTCAGCACTTCAACTCCCCCTCCCATTCCCAATCCGACCTCTCTGTCCTGGGCCTCCTCCATGGCCAGAGCGAGCAACACCGGAAATTGGAGGAACAGCACCCCATATTCCGCTTGGGGAGCCTGCATCCTGCGGGCATGAACATTGAATTCTCCCAATTTTGTTAGCCCTTGCTGACTCCTCCCCTTCCTCAGCCCTCGGGCTCCTCCTCTTCCTTTTTCCTTTCTTCTCCCTGCCACCCCCCATCAGTCTGAAGAAGGGTTTCGGCCCGAAACGTTACCTATTTCCTTCGCTCCATAGATGCTGCTGCACCCGCTGAGTTTCTCCAGCATTTTTGTCTACCTTCTGCAAAATCTATATCCACTGCAGGGATAAACAAACCAACAGATCTTTACATTTTATTTCTGAAAAATGAACATAGAAAAGCAGTTTGAAAGGCAGACTTAAGCAGAACAAGTTATCACTAATTAAACTGCAGTTCAATTACTAAATAGCTGCATCCAGTGGGGACTACAGAGTCTACAGAGGAATGGCAAGAGGTCAGTTTTATTTAAAGACTTCTCCAGGATATGTTGAATAATAAAATTAAATGGGGCACCAATTAATGTATTTGAAGTTTTAAATAAGCTACTGGGAGCCGTATAAATTATACAATAGACAATAGGTGCAGGAGTAGGCCATTCGGCCCTTTGAGCCAGCACCGCCATCCAATGTGATCATGGCTGATCATCCCCAATCAGTACCCCGTTCCTGCCTTCTCCCCATATCCCCTGACTCCGCTATCTTTAAGAGCCCTATCTAGCTCTCTCTTGAAAGTATGCAGAGAACCGCCCTCCACCGCCCTCTGAGGCAGAGAATTCCACAGACTCACAACTCTCTGTGAGGAAAAAGTGTTTCCTTGTCTCCGTTCTAAATGGCTTACTCCTTATTCTTAAACTGTGGCCCCTGGTTCTGGACTCCCCCAACATCGGGAACATGTTTCCTGCCTCTAGCGTGTCCAAACCCTTAATAATCTTATATGTTTCAATAAGATACCCTCTCATCTTTTTAAACTCCTGAGTGTACAAGCCCAGCCGCTCCATTCTCTCAACATATGACAGTTCCGCCATCCCAGGAATTAAATTTGATTCTTAAATATAGGACCTTACACATCTAGGCCAAACTATCCATACTGTGATATTCCAGAATGTTATTAAGCCATTATATGTGGTATTCTACTGCTACAAAGTCACGGGCATGAATGCTCAGCCAAAAAATCTGAACTCAATATTCAACAAGATTATTTTATGGAGACACAAGGCATTGTAAATAGGCAGAAATGCTGTATTAACCCAGTGGGACAGGCAGCATCTCTGGAGAGAAGGAATGGTGATGTTTCGGGAGGGATCCTTCTTCAGACTGAGCGTCAGGGAAGAGGGAGACAGAGATAAGGAAGGCTAAGGTGTAAAAACACAAATCAAAGTGAAATGTAGAATGGTTCAGTTAGGTGAGGGGAAGGTGACAAGGAGACATACATTCAGTAAAATTAGTCAGATGGACAAACTAGTTTGGAGAACTAGGGTGGGGGAAGGATAAAGAAAGAGGGAAAGCAAGGCATACTTGAAGTTAGAGAAGTCAATGTTCATACCACTGGGGTGTAAACTGCCCAAGCGAAATATGAGGTGCTGTTCCTCCAATATGCGCTGGGCCTCACTCTGACAATGGAGGAGGCCCAGGACAGAAATGTCAGCGTGGGAATGGGAGGGGTAGTTAAAGTGTTTGGCAACAGGGAGATCACTTTGGCCCAGACGGACTGACTAATCACATATCCTGTAGATAGTCCAGCTTGGAAAACAGGCCTCTCGGCCCAATCAGCTCCAAGCACACTGGGCCCATTGACCATGTCCCCCTGAACCTTACCTGCCCATGTACCTGTCCAAAAGTTGTAATAGTACCAGCCTCAACTACCCCCTGTGGCAGGTTGTTCCATACGCCACCACCCTCTGTGTGGAAAATGTTGCTAACTTGCCTTTATCCTAGGCTCTCTTTCTTCCCCTTCCCTGGTGAGGGGAAATAGTGCCTTCACACTATTCACCCTTCACGATTTTATACACCTCTATAAGATCACCCCTCATCCTCCTGCGCTCCAAGGAATAAAATCCCAGCCTGCCCCATTTTCTCCCTTTCACTCAGTCCCTCGAGTCCTGGCAACATCCTCGTAAATCTTCTCTGCGCTCTTTCCGGCTTAATGGCATATTGTGGCATCAGCTGATACACAGACCACTTATGATCGAACCCTCGTCAGTAGCTACGGAGGCTGTCACGTGACGTCTGGGGCTAAGGGGAGTGTCCTGCTACATAAGCAGATCTCACCTTGAGATCAGCACAATTAACAGGTAGCTGAGCCCGAGACAACACCCTCGCTCAGCTACAGCAGCAATGACAATTATGTTAGTGGACCAAAATTACACGTAACACCTGAATAAATCAACTGTTTATTCACCACGTTTGGTGCCGCTACATTGGTGACCCCGACGTGATCCAAATTGGAATTTTGGATTTCTCCCGACGCACGCAGCCACGGGAGACCTGATGTCTGCAGCCGACTACCTAGCCCTGCAGAACAACACTGCCGCTACAATATTTCCATGAAGAATGTGCAAACCATGCACACGCACAACCCTCCCTGTACCCCCCCCCCCCCCCCCCGGAGGTCTGGTTAGCAACTGTGAGATCAACGGGGTCAGGGGATATGGGGAGAAAGGTAGGAACGGGGTACTGATTGTGGATGACCAGCCATGATCACATTGAATGGTGGTGCTGGCTCGAAGGGCCGAGTGGCCTACTCCTGCACCATGTTACCTGGAAGGGGAGGTGAGGGAGAGGGTTGTGGGACAAGTGTTGCATCTTTCTGCAGGGGCAAGTGCCTGTTGAGACAGTTGTTTGGTTGGGAAGGGATGAGTGAACGATGGAACTGTGGAGGGAGCGGTCTCTGTGGGAAGCAGGATGGAGTGGGGACGGGAAGATGTACAGTCAAGCCAATAAAAAGCAACAGAACACACAAAATACATTTTAACATAAACATCCACCACAGTGACTCCTCCACATTCCTCACTGTGATGGAAGGCGAGAAAAAAAGTTCAAATCTCTTCCCTGCTTTGTCGGGGGCCTCGAACCTTCCGTTGACGGGACGATCTTTTCTCCCGTAGCCGGTGGCGGGCCTCCGCGTCGTGGCGATCAAGCTCCTGCATCGGGGGGGATCACAGTTCCCCGCGCCGGGCGATCGGACCCCGGGCCGGGCCTGGACGAACCTCTTGCGACTTTGGAGCTTCCCGACATCGGTCTCTACCTGAGACTGCGAGCTCCTCGATGGTGAAATCCGCAGGCCGCGGCTGGAACATGATCCCAGGCAAGGGATCGCAGGCTCGGTTGGCAAGTCCACGGCCCCACGTTGGGGCTCAAAGTCAGTCTGGAGCAAGGCCGCCAGCTCCATGATGTTAGGCCGCAGAGCGACGGGAGATACGATCCGGAAAACAATCGCATCTCCGGCAAGGTAAAAGATTGAAAAAAACGTTTCCCCCTCACACAAAACAAACCATTAACACAAAATTTTTAAACACGTTAAAAATAAATAAATAAAAGACGAAAAGTACAGTCAGACTGTCGGCGAGGCTGACATCGAAGCGCAACCCGGTACAGCAGAGAAATAGGCCATTCGGCCCACTTTGCCCATGCTGGCCAAGATATTCATAGCAAAAGGATTTGAGTATAGGAGCAGGGAGGTTCTGCAGTTGTACAGGGTCTTGGTGAGACCACACCTGGAGTATTGCGTACAGTTTTGGTCTCCAAATCTGAGGACAGACATTCTTGCCATAGAGGGAGTACAGAGAAGGTTCACCAGACTGATTCCTGGGATGTCAGGACTTTCATATGAAGAAAGACTAGATAGACTCGGCTTGTACTCGCTAGAATTTAGAAGATTGAGGGGGGATCTTATAGAAACTTACAAAATTCTTAAGGGGTTGGACAGGCTAGATGCAGGAAGATTGTTCCCGATGTTGGGGAAGTCCAGAACAAGGGGTCACAGTTTAAGGATAAAGGGGAAATCTTTTAGGACTGAGATGAGAAAAACAATTTTTACACAGAGAGTGGTGAATCTCTGGAATTCTCTGCCACAGAAGGTAGTTGAGGCCAGTTCATTGGCTATATTTAAGAGGGAGTTAGATGTGGCCCTTGTGGCTAAAGGGATCGGTGGGTATGGAGAGAAGGCAGGGATGGGATACTGAGTTGGATGATCAGCCATGATCATATTGAATGGCGGTGCAGGCTCGAAGGGCCGAATGGCCTACTCCTGCACCTATTTTCTATGTTTCTGTACCCTATCTGTACTAGTCCCACTCAACTCTTCCTGTGACCGCGTGGGTTTTCTCCGGGCGCTCCGGTTTCCTCCCATATCCCAAAGACGTGTGGGTTTGTGGGTTAATCGGCCCCTCTGTAAGTTGCCCCCTAGTGTGTAGGGAGTGGATGAGAAAGTGGGATAACATGGAACTAGTGTGAAAGGACGATCGATTTTCGGCGCGGACTTGGAAGGCTTTCTCCATGCTATATCTCTGAAACTAGCTAAAATTAACCTCTATTCGCTACTAGTTAATTGGTAACATTTAGGTCACAGGACATGTTCTTCATAACCTTCGTTCTGCAGCACAGTAGCCGACCCATTGTCCCAACTTGTCCATTCTAACTAAGATGCCTCAACTCTGAACTTTCCCTACGTTTTCTGCGGATGTATCTTGAACATGTAACAGAGAAACAAAGACAATAGGTGCAGGAGGAGGCCATTCGGCCCTTCGAGCCAGCATCCCCAATCAGTATCCCGTTCCTGCCTTCTCCCCATATCCCTTGATTCCGTTAGCCCCAAGAGCCACATCCAACACTCTCTTGAAAACATCCAGTGAATTGGCCTCCACTGCCTTCTGCGGCAGAGAATTCCACAGATTCACAACTCTCTGGGTGAAAAAGTTTTTCCTCATCTCAGTCCTAAATGGCCGACCCCTTATTCTTAAACTGTGACCCCTGGTTCTGGACTCCCCCAACATCGGGAACATTTTTCCTGCATCAAGCCTGTCCAATCCCTTAAGAGTTTTATATGTTTCTATAAGATCCCCCTTATTCTTAAACTATTCTTAAGTCATTTGGAACGGAGACGAGGAAACACTTTTTCTCACAGAGAGTTGTGAGTCTGTGGAATTCTCTGCCTCAGAGGGCGGTGGGGGCCGGTTCTCTGGATACTTTCAAGAGAGAGCTAGATAGGGCTCTTAAAGATAGCGGAGTCAGGGGATATGGGGAGAAGGCAGGAACGGGGTACTGATTGGGGATGATCAGCCATGATCACATTGAATGGCGGTGCTGGCTCGAAGGGCCGAATGGCCTACTCCTGCACATATTGTGTATTGTCTATTATAACCAATGTCCATGAATTTTATGGTAGACAAGAATGCTGGAGAGGCAGCATCTATGGAGCGGAGGAAATAGGCGACGTTTCGGGTCAAGGCCCTTCAGACTCTGTCCATGAATTTTAACGTGCGCGATGAGACAGCATTATGTTTTCTCAGCTTTGACTATTCCTTGTTGCAAAGTTCAATTGCTTTGAGAATGGTTAATAGTAGACAGCTGGGATTGTACATTAAGGCAGCCGCTTGTGTTATAGTTGACGCTCCGTGCGTGCCTGGTGTTGAAAAGTCCCACTTTGCAAGAGGGGATGAGCGAGTTTGGTGAGATTCTGAGAGAGGTGGGGGAGTTTGGGCCGTTCCAGAAACGCTTGCTGCTGCTGTTATGCCTGCCCTACATGTTCGTGGGCTTCCATCTACTTGCCCAGGTGTTCACTGGGGCAGGCGTTCCACATCACTGTCGGGCCGACTGGATCTCCAATGTCACTGCCGGCCTACCTGCTGAGGAGCAACTCTTCCTCACCATCCCACGGGAGAGGGACGGGTCTTACCAAAGCTGTAAAATGTACACCCCCCACCCAGCCGAAGATCTGGACTGGATCTTGTTGCACGGAAACCAGTCCACGACCGCGTGCGAAGAAGGCTGGGTATACGACCAGTCGCAGTATGGATCGACCATTGTTACTGAGGTTTGTCATTACTACAGAGGGAAGTAGCATAGGAGGGCCCGGAATGTGGGGGGGTGGGGGGGGGGCGGGAAGAAGAAAGGAAGATGCAGAGACAGTAGGCTGTGGGAGAGCTGGGAAGGGGAGGGGAAGGAGGGAGAAAGCAAGGACTAACTGAAATTGGAGAAGTCAATGTTCATACCGCTGGGGTGTAAACTACCCAAGAGGAATATGAGGTGCTGCTCCTCCAATTTACGGTGGGCCTCACTCTGGCCATGGAGGAGGCCCATGACAGAAAGGTCGGATTGGGAATGGGAGGGGGAGTTGAAGTGCTGAGCCACCGGGAGATCAGGTTGGTTAATGCGGTCCGAGCGGAGGTGTTGGGCGAAGCGATCGCCAAGCCTGCCCTTGGTCTCACCGATGTAGAGCAGCTGACACCTGGAGCAGCGGATGCAGTAGATGAGGTTGGAGGAGGTGCAGGTGAACCTCTGCCTCACCTGGAAAGAGTGGGTTAACATATGATGAGCGTTTGACGGCACTGGGCCTGTACTCGCTGGAGTTTAGAAGAATGAGGGGGGACTTTCATTGAAACGTACAGAATAGTGAGAGATCTGCATAGAGTGGATGTGGAGAGGATGTTTCCAATAATCATACTTTATTAGCCAACTATGTTTTGCAACATACGAGGAATTTTGATTTGCCGTACAGTCATACTAATAAAAAGCAACAAAACACACAAAATACATTTTAACATAAACATCCACCACAGTGACTCCTCCACATTCCTCACTGTGATGGAAGGCGAGAAAAGTTCAATCTCTTCCTATCTTTGTTCTCCCGGGGTCAGGGGCCTCGAGCCTTCTGTTGACGGGACGATCTTTACTCACGTAGCCGGCAGTCGGGCCCTCTGCGTCGTGGCGATCAAGCTCCTGCATCGGGGGGGATCACAGTTCCACGCGCCGGGCGATCGGACCCTGGACGTCTGGGCTGGACGAACCTCTTGCGACTTTGGAGCTTCCCGACATC
The DNA here is from genome assembly GCF_010909765.2 of Amblyraja radiata. Taxonomy (NCBI): domain Eukaryota; kingdom Metazoa; phylum Chordata; class Chondrichthyes; order Rajiformes; family Rajidae; genus Amblyraja; species Amblyraja radiata. The sequence goes on from NC_045959.1 coordinate 120,036,252, forward strand.
GGTCTCTACCTGAGACTGCGAGCTCCTCGATGGTGAAACCCGCAGGCCGCGGCTGGAACATGATCCCAGGCAAGGGATCGCAGGCTCCGATGGCAAGTCCACGGCCCCACGGTGGGGCTCAAAGTCAGTCTGGAGCAAGGCCGCCAGCTCCATGATGTTAGGCTGCAGAGTGACTGGAGATACGATCCAGAAAACAATCCCAACTCCGGCAAGGTAAGAGATTGAAAAAAAAGTTTCCCCCTCCCCCCCCACATGAAACAAACCAGAGAACATTAACACATACTTTTTAAACACACTAAAAACAGAGGAAAAGACAGACAGACAGACCGTTGGCGAGGCAGCCATTGTGCGGCGCCCCCTACAGACCATGATAGTCGACAGGTTCACCCTCCTGACTCTAACATTCCTTCCTTTTGCCTCCCCAGTTTAACTTGGTTTGTGATCAGAGATGGCTGATTCAGTTATCCCAGACCAGTTCCATGGTGGGCCTGTTTGTTGGAGCCATGTTGTTTGGACATTTAGCGGACAGGTAAGAACGGAACGTTTGTGTGCATCGTTCAGTTGGCCGGTCACATTAAACAGGGTTTAACCAGGGCATGTACCCCACCCTCGTCTGGTTTTAACATCAGGCCGTCTAGCTGAGGATGTTTGTAGGTGTTTTTCCTCTTTGGTACACGCTAGAGGCAGGAAACATGTTCCCGATGTTGGGGGAGTCCAGAAACAGGGTCCACAGTTTAGGAATAAGGGGTAAGCCATTTAGAACGGAGACGAGGAAATATTTTTTCTCACAGAGAGTTGTGAGTGTGTGTAATTATCTGCCTCAGAGGGCGGTGGAGGCCGGTTCTCCGGATACTTTCAAGAGAGAGCTAGATAGGGCTCTTAAAGATAGCGGAGTCAGGGGATATGGGGAGAAGGCAGGAACGGGGTACTGATTGGGGATGATCAGCCATGATCACATTGAATGGCGGTGCTGGCTCGAAGGGCCAAATGGCCTCCTCCTGCACCTATTGTGTATTGTCTATTATAACCAATGTCCATGAATTTTATGGTAGACAAGAATGCTGGAGAGGCAGCATCTATGGAGCGGAGGAAATAGGTGACGTTTCGGGTCGAGGCCCTTCTTCAGACTCTGTCCATGAATTTTAACGTGCGCGATGAGACAGCATTATGTTTTCTCAGCTTTGACTATTCCTTGTTGCAAAGTTCAATTGCTTTGAGAATGGTTAATAGTAGACAGCTGGGATTGTACATTAAGGCAGCCGCTTGTGTTATAGTTGACACTCTGTGCGTGCCTGGTGTTGAAAAGTCCCACTTTGCAAGAGGGGATGAGCGAGTTTGGCGAGATTCTGAGAGAGGTGGGGGAGTTTGGGCCGTTCCAGAAACGCTTGCTGCTGCTGTTATGCCTGCCCTACATGTTCGTGGGCTTCCATCTACTTGCCCAGGTGTTCACTGGGGCAGGCGTTCCACATCACTGTCGGGCCGACTGGATCTCCAATGTCACTGCCGGCCTACCTGCTGAGGAGCAACTCTTCCTCACCATCCCACGGGAGAGGGACGGGTCTTACCAAAGCTGTAAAATGTACACCCCCCACCCAGCCGAAGATCTGGACTGGATCTTGTTGCACGGAAACCAGTCCACGACCGCGTGCGAAGAAGGCTGGGTATACGACCAGTCGCAGTATGGATCGACCATTGTTACTGAGGTTTGTCATTACTACAGAGGGAAGTAGCATTGGAGGGCCCGGAATGTGGGGGGGTGGGGGGGGGGCGGGAAGAAGAAAGGAAGATGCAGAGACAGTAGGCTGTGGGAGAGCTGGGAAGGGGAGGGGAAGGAGGGAGAAAGCAAGGACTAACTGAAATTGGAGAAGTCAATGTTCATACCGCTGGGGCGTAAACTACCCAAGAGGAATATGAGATGCTGCTCCTCCAATTTACGGTGGGCCTCACTCTGGCCATGGAGGAGGCCCAGGACAGAAAGGTCGGATTCGGAATGGGAGGGGGAGTTGAAGTGCTGAGCCACCGGGAGATCAGGTTGGTTAATGCGGTCCGAGCGGAGGTGTTGGGCGAAGCGATCGCCAAGCCTGCCCTTGGTCTCACCGATGTAGAGCAGCTGACACCTGGAGCAGCGGATGCAGTAGATGAGGTTGGAGGAGGTGCAGGTGAACCTCTGCCGCACCTGGAATGAGTGGGTTAACATATGATGAGCGTTTGACGGCACTGGGCCTGTACTCGCTGGAGTTTAGAAGAATGAGGGGGGACTTTCATTGAAACGTACAGAATAGTGAGAGATCTGCATAGAGTGGATGTGGAGAGGATGTTTCCAATAATCATACTTTATTAGCCAACTATGTTTTGCAACATACGAGGAATTTTGATTTGCCGTACAGTCATACTAATAAAAAGCAACAAACCACACAAAACACATTTTAACATAAACATCCACCACAGTGACTCCTCCACATTCCTCACTGTGATGGAAGGCGAGAAAAGTTCAATCTCTTCCTATCTTTGTTCTCCCGGGGTCGGGGGCCTCGAGCCTTCTGTTGACGGGACGATCTTTACTCACGTAGCCGGCAGTCGGGCCCTCTGCGTCGTGGCGATCAAGCTCCTGCATCGGGGGGGGATCACAGTTCCCCGCGCCGGGGTGATCGGACCCTGGACGTCAGGGCTGGACGAACCTCTTGCGACTTTGGAGCTTCCCGACATCGGTCTCTACCTGAGACTGCGAGCTCCTCGATGGTGAAATCCGTTGGAACATGATCCCAGGCAAGGGATCGCAGGCTCCGATGGCAAGTCCACGGCCCCGCGTTGGGGCTCAAAGTCAGTCTGGAGCAAGGCCGCCAGCTCCATGATGTTAGGCTGCAGAGCGACCGGAGATACGATCCGGAAAACAATCGCAACTCCGGCAAGGTAAGAGAGTGAAAAAAAAAGTTTCCCCCGACCCCCCCCCTCCCCCCCCACATGAAACAAACCAGAGAACATTAACACAAACTTTTTAAACACACTAAAAACAGAGGAAAAGACAGACAGACAGACCGTTGGCGAGGCAGCCATTGTGCGGCGCCCCCTATAGATCATGATAGTCGACAGGTTCACCCTCCTGACTCTAACATTCCTTCCTTTTGCCTCTCCAGTTTAACTTGGTTTGTGATCAGAGATGGCTGATTCAGTTATCCCAGACCAGTTCCATGGTGGGCCTGTTTGTCGGAGCCATGTTGTTTGGACATTTAGCGGACAGGTAAGAACGGAACGTTTGTGTGCATCGTTCAGTTGGCCGGTCACTTTAAACAGGGTTTAACCAGGGCATGTACTCCACCCTCGTCTGGTTTTAACATCAGGCCGCCTTGCTGAGGATGTTTGTAGGTGTTTTTCCTCTTTGGTACACGCTAGAGGCAGGAAACATGTTCCTGATGTTGGGGGAGTCCAGAAACAGGGTCCACAGTTTAGGAATAAGGGGTAAGCCATTTAGAACGGAGACGAGGAAATATTTTTTCTCACAGAGAGTTGTGAGTCTGTGGAATTCTCTGCCTCAGAGGGGGGTGGAGGCAGGTTCTCTGGATGCTTTCAAGAGAGAGCTAGATAGGACTCTTAAAGATAGTGGAGTCAGGGGATATGGGGAGAAGGCAGGAACGGGGAACTGATTGGGGATGATCAGCCATGATCACATTGAATGGCGGTGCTGGCTCGAAGGGCCGAATGGCCTCCTCCTGCACCTATTGTCTATTGTCTATAATAAATCTAACTGGTTGTCCTTTCCTCACCGGTAGGATTGGTCGACAAAGGACTATTTTGGTGTCGCTGCTTTTTCAGCTCCTCAGTGGGATGGGGGCGGCATTCGCACCAAACATCGCTTTGTTCATCGCTCTGCAGTTTGTCCTAGGCACTGCAATCTCCGGGACAATGATGAACACAATCGTCTTGGGTACGAATAACACTCATTGTTTCGTTGTTTTTTAGTTTCGAGATACGTCGCGGAAGCAGGCCCCTGCGGACCGCCGGGTCCGCGCCGACCAGCGATCCCCGCACACTAACGCTACCCTACGCACGCTAGGGGCAATTTACATTTACACCAAGCCAATTAGCCTACAAACCTGCACGTCTTTGGAGTGTGGGAGGAAACCGGAGATCTCGGAGAAAACCCACGCAGGTCACGGGGAGAAGGCACAAACTCCGTAGTCGGGATTGAACCCGGGTCTCAGGCGCTGCAAGTGCTGTAAGGCAGCAACTCTACCGCTGAGCCACCGCGACCATCCATTGTGTCTGAACAGTGAAAGGCCTGGATAGAGTGGATGTGGAGAGGATGTATCCACTAGTGGGAGAGTCTAGGACCAGAGGGCACAGCCTCAGAATTAAAGGACGTTCCTTTCGGAAGGAGATGAGGAGAAATTTCTTTAGTCAGAGGGTGGTGAATCTGTGGAATTCTTTGCCACAGAAGGCTGTGGAGGACAAGTCAGTGGATATATTTAAGGCAGAGATAGATAGATTCTTGATTAGTGCGGGTGTCAGGGGTTATGGGGAGAAGGCAGGAGAATGGGGTTAGGAGGGAGAGATAGATCGGCCATGATTGAATGGCAGAGTAGATTTGACGGACCGAATGGCCTAATTCTGCTCCTATCGCCAGTGACATGAACATCTTCTGGAGCATCGGAGGCTGAGGGGAGACCTGGTAGAGGTATGAAATATTATGAAAGGCATAGATAGAGTAGGCAGTCAGAACCATCTAAAAACAGAAACATATAAGATTATTGAGTGTTTGGACACGCTGGAGGCAGGAACCATGTTCCCCATGTTGGGGGAGTCCAGAACCAGGGGCCACAGTTTAAGAATAAGGGGTCGGCCATTTAGGATTGAGATGAGGAAAAATGTTTTCACCCAGAGAGTTGTGAATCTGTGGAATTCTCTGCCACAGAAGGCAGTGGAGGCCGATTCACTGGATGTTTTCAAGAGTGAGTTAGATAGAGCTATTGCGGCTAACGGAATCAAGGGATATGAGGAAAAAGCAGGAACGGGTCAGCTATGATCATATAGACAATAGACAATAGGTGCAGCAGTAGGCCCTTCAGCCCTTCGAGCTAGCACCGCCATTCAATGTGATCATCCCCAATCAGTACCCCGTTCCTGCCTTCTCCCCGTATCCCTTGACTCCACTATCTTTAAGAGCCCTATCTAACTCTCTCTTGAAAGTATCCAGAGAACCGGCCTCCACTGCCCTCTGAGGCAGAGAATTCCACAGACTCACAACTCTCTGTGTGGGAAAAGTGTTTCCTCATCTCTGTTCTAAATGGCTAGTGAATGGCGGCGATGGCTCGAGGGGCCGAATGGCCCACTCCTGCGCCTAATTTCCCCTCCTGGGAAGGGGAGGGGAAGGAGGGAGAAAGCAGGGACTACCTGAAATTGGAGAAGTCAATGTTCATACCGCTGGGGTGTAAACTGCCCAAGTGAAATATGAGGTGCTGCTCCTCCAATTTACGGTGGGACTCACTCTGGCCATGGAGGAGGCCCAGGAGGAAAAGGTTGAAGAATACATTTTAAAGAAAGGTTGAAGAATACAAAATTTTGAAGAATACATTTTCAAAGGCAAATATATTTTAACAGCTGGCATAATGAGCGGGTCAGGCAGCATCTGTGGAAGGCATGGACGGGAGATGTTTCAGCTCGGGACCCGACAGATTGACGGAGTAGGGGGCAGAAAGCTGGAACAGAGAGGTGTGTGTAGGGTAACCCTTGCTTCAGATTCAGTGTTGGGCTAACCCAAGACGTCGCTTGGCCATCCCCTGCAGATTCAGCCTGACCCGCAGAGTTCCTCCAGCACTCTGTGCTTTGCTCAAGATTCCAGCGTCTGCAGTTCCTTGTGGTCCTCACGATGTCGAACCTATTGACCGAGAAGTTTCAAGTAGCAAGGCCGGTCACGGTGGCGCAGCGGTAGAGTTGCTGCCTTACACGCGCTTGCTGCACCGGAGACCCGGGTTCCATCCCGACTACGGGCGCTGTCTGTGCGGAGTTTGCACGTTCTCCCCGTGACCTGCGTGGGTTTTCTCCGAGATCTTCGGTTTCCTCCCACACTCCAAAGACGTGCAGGTTTGTAGGGTAATTGGCTTGGTGTAAATGTAAAAATTGCCCCTGGTGTGTGTGGGATAGTGTTAGTGTGCGGGGATCGCTGGCCGACCTGGACTCGGTGGGCCGAAGGGCCTGTATACGCACTGTATCTCTAAACTAAACTAAATGTTGTGGACATGTTTGTTATTGTTTGTCTAGTTTTTAAACATTTGCTCTGTGTGATAGCTAACTAGTAAAAGTCTAAACTTTCCACAGGTAACAGCCTCTGCACATCTCTCCATTATTTGTCCAAAAACCACACAATAACCACACTGCGAATCCACAGTGGCTACTGATTAAACAGCGAGTGTTTTGCTGAACACTTGCGCTCGGTCCGCCAAGGCCTGCTGGATCTCCCGGTTGCCAAACACTTGAGCTTCCCTTCTCATTCCCACACTGACCTTTCTGTCCTGGGCCTCCTCCATTGCCAGAGTGAGGTCACACACAAACATGGAGGAACAGCACCTCGTATTCCGCTTGAGCAGCTTACACCCCAGCGGTATGAACATTGACCTTATAGTTTAGTTTGGAGTGGCAGCGCGGAAACAGGCCCTTCGGCCCATCGGGCCCGCGCCGACCAGCGATCCCCGCACACTAACACTATCCTACACACACCAGGGGACAATTTGCATTTACACCTAGCCAATTAACCTACAAACCTGTACGTCTTTGGAGTGTGGGGGGAAGCCAGAGCACCCGGAGAAAACCCACGCAGGTCACTGCGAGAACGTGCAAACTCCGTACAGACAGCACCCGTAGTCAGGATGGAACCCGGGTCTCTTGCGCTGTGAGGCAGCAGCTCTACCCGCTGCACCACCGTGACGCCAATTTAAAGAAATACCCCCTTATTTTGTTCATGCCTTCCCTCAAATTCAGTGCTCATCCACTCTCCCCCCATCCTGCCCCTCTCTCCCCCTCTCTCCCCCCATCCTCCCCCTCTCTCCCCCTTCCCTCCCCCTTCCCTCCCCCTCTCTCCCCCTTCCCTCCCCTCTCTCCCTCTCTCCCCCTCTACCCCCCATCCTTCCCCTCTCTCCCCTTTCCCTCCCCTCTCTCCCCCTCCCTCTCCCCTTCTGCTCTCCCCCCTTCCTCCCCTCCCCTTTCACCTATCTCCCTCCCTCCAGCGTTACATTTAACTCTTCTCTGCTTTGCCTCTTGGCTCTGTGGGAGTTTGTAGGTTAATCGGCCCCTCTGTAAATTGCCCCTAGTATGTAGGGAGTGGATGGGAAAGTGGGATAGCATAGACCTAGCGGGTGAATGGGTGATCGCTGGTTGGCACGGACCCGGTAGGCCGAAGGGCCTGTTTCCACGCTGTATCTCTAAACTAAACTAAATTGAAAGGAAAATTTGAAAACGCACACCTCCAGATTCAGGGACAGTTTCTTCCCAGCTGTTATCAGGCAACTGAACCATCCTACCACAACTAGAGAGCGGACCTGAACTACTATCTACCTCATTGGTGACCCTCGGACTATCATTAATTGGATTTTATCTTGCACAAAACATCACGCCCTTTATCCTGTATCTGTACACTGTGGAGAACATGGATAGGTGACGTTTCGGGACAATAGACAATAGGTGCAGGAGTAGGCCATTCAGACCTTCGAGCCAGCACTGTGATCATGGCTGATCATCCACAATCAGTACCCCGTTCCTGCCTTTTCCCCATATCCCCTGACTCCGCTATTTTTAAGAGGCCTACCTAGCTCTTGAAAGTATCCAGAGAACTGGCCTGCACCGCCCTCTGAGGCAGAGAATTCCACAGACTCCCCACTCTCTGTGTGAAAAACTCTTTCCTCGTCTCCGTTCTAAATGGCTTACTCCTTATTCTTAAACTGTGTGGCCCCTGGTTCTGGACTCCCCCAACATCAGGAACATGTTTCCTGCCTCCAGCGTGTCCAAACCCTTAATAATCTGACATGTTTCAATGAGATATCCTCTCATCCTTCTAAACTCCAGAGTGTACAAGCCCAGCCGCTCCATTCTCTCAGGATCCTTCTACAGACTGAGTGTGGGGGGGAGGAACTGGAAGCAAGAAAGGACGGGACAAATTACGGTCGGTAACGGATGAGCTCCGACAGGGAGGTTCCCTGATAGGCTGATTATTGGCCAGGGACAGTGTGATCCCATGAGGGTACACTGCTGTAAACTGTGGACTGGTTCACGAACTTTTAATGGCAGCTATCAGGAGGGGAGTGTTTGTAAGCGTTAAATTAGAGACGTCAATGTTCATAACACCATGCCGAAGGTGCTGTTCCTCCAATTTGCGTGTGGTCTCACTCTGACAACGGAGGAGGCCCAGGACAGAAAGGATGGGTCACAACCCGAAACGTCACCTATCCATGTTCTCCACAGATGCTGCCTGACCCGCTGAGTTACTCCAGCACTCTGTGAAACGTCACCTATCCATGTTCTCCACAGATGCTGCCTGACCCGCTGAGTTACTCCAGCACTCTGTGAAACGTCACCTATCCATGTTCTCCACAGATGCTGCCTGACCCGCTGAGTTACTCCAGCACTCTGTGAAACGTCACCTATCCATGTTCTCCACAGATGCTGCCTGACCCGCTGAGTTACTCCAGCACTCTGTGAAACGTCACCTATCCATGTTCTCCACAGATGCTGCCTGACCCGCTGAGTTACTCCAGCACTCTGTGAAACGTCACCTATCCATGTTCTCCACAGATGCTGCCTGACCCGCTGAGTTACTCCAGCACTCTGTGAAACGTCACCTATCCATGTTCTCCACAGATGCTGCCTGACCCGCTGAGTTACTCCAGCACTCTGTGAAACGTCACCTATCCATGTTCTCCACAGATGCTGCCTGACCCGCTGAGTTACTCCAGCACTCTGTGAAACGTCACCTATCCATGTTCTCCACAGATGCTGCCTGACCCGCTGAGTTACTCCAGCACTCTGTGAAACGTCACCTATCCATGTTCTCCACAGATGCTGCCTGACCCGTTGAGTTACTCCAGCACTCTGTGAAACGTCACCTATCCATGTTCTCCACAGATGCTGCCTGACCCGCTGAGTTACTCCAGCACTCTGTGAAACGTCACCTATCCATGTTCTCCACAGATGCTGCCTGACCCGCTGAGTTACTCCAGCACTCTGTGAAGTCCAGAACAAGGGGTCACAGTTTAAGGATAAGGTATTTTAGGACCGAGATGAGAAAATAATTTTTCACACAGAGAGTGGTGAATCGGTGGAATTCTCTGCCACAGAAGGTAGTTGAGGCCACAGTTCATTGGCTATATTTAAGAGGGAGTTAGATGTGGCCCTTGTGGCTAAAGGGATCAGGGGGTATGGAGAGAAGGCAGGTACAGGATACTGAGTTGGATGATCAGCCATGATCATATTGAATGGCGGTGGAGGCTCGAAGGGCCAAATGGCCTACTCCTGCACCTATTTTCTATGTTTCTAAACGTCACCTATCCATGTTCTCCACAGATGCTGCCTGACCCGCTGAGTTACTCCAGGACTCTGTGTCTTTCTGCAGTTATATTGTATATTTACGCGCTGCCTCTGTGTACCAGGTACGGAGTGGACTGGCCCAGCACAGCGATCGTTTGCCTCGGTGCTTACCCAGTGCACCTTCTCTGCCGGCCAGATGCTGCTGGCTGGCCTGGCCTACGCTATCCGTGACTGGAGGGTTCTACACCTCACCACCGCCTGCCCGATGCTGCTCTTCCTTTCCTACATCTGGTAATAGCCCAGTCCCACTGTACGAGCTAATTCAAGAACTCTCCCGAGTTTGCCCTGATTTGAACTTGGAGATTTACGGTAATGGCCACTCGTCGGTACTCGGGGCTCTCGTGGTCATTTTCAACATGTTGAAAAATCTTCACGAGTCTTCCCGTCCTTACCTGCCGTTAGCGAGTCTTCCCGAGTACGTGCCGTTAGCGTTACGAGCCGCTAAGAGACGTCCCCGAGCTCCGACGTACCCGCTACGTTCATTCTCCGTGCTTACCACAAGTTTGATTTTTTTAAAACTCAGGAGAGCTCTTGGAATGAACTCGTACAGTGGGACAGGGGCTTTAAAACTCTTCCATGGCTCTTCTCTCATGAGCCTCTGTTATGTTTCCTCATTCTTGACGGCACGGATTTAGACAATAGATACAGGAGTAGGCCATTCGGCCCTTCGAGCCAGCACCGCCATTCAATGTGATCATGGCTGATCATCCCCAATCAGAACCCCGTTCCTGCCTTCTCCCCATATCCCCTGACTCTGCTATCTTTAAGAGCCCTATCTAGCTCTCTCTTGAAAGCATCCAGAGAACCGGCCTCCACCCCCCTCTGAGGCAGAGAATTCCACAGACTCACAACTCTCTGTGTGAAAAAGTGTTTCCTTGTCTCCGTTCTAAATGGCTTACCCCTTATTATTAAACTGTGGCCCGTGGTTCTGGACTGGGGGGTGGGGGGGTTGTAGTGGGGAGGGTTGGGGTGTGGGTGATGGTGGGTGGGTTGGGGGTGGGGGGGCGGTCGTGGGGGGGGGGGGGGTTGTAGGGGGAGGGTTGGGTGTGGGTGATGGTGGGTGGTTTGGGGTTGGGGGGGCGGTCGTGGGGTGGGGGGGGGTTGTAGGGGGAGGGTTGGGGTGTGGGTGATGGTGGGTGGTTTGGGGTTGGGGGGCGGTCGTGGGGTGGGGGGGGGTTGTAGGGGGAGGGTTGGGGTGTGGGTGATGGTGGGTGGGGTGGGGGTGGGGGGGCAGTCGTGGGGTGGGAGGGGGTTGTCGGTGGGGGGTGGTGGTAATGCGGTGATTAGCTAAGTCAAAAATAATGCAAAGAATGTACTAGAGTCATGGAGCCATGCAGCACAGAAACAGGCCCTTCGGCCCGTCTTATCCGTGCTGACCAATATGTCTCGCTCTGTTTACCCACTTCCCATTAATTTACTTAAAAATTCTCTTTGGATTCTCCTTAATTTTATGGGACTGGATGGGCCGATGAACGCACTGTTTCCGCGCTGTATCTCTAAAACTGTAACGGCGGCGTATACTCTGCGTTCACGTTAGGGTTCATGAGGGGTGTTCGGTTGCTGAGGTTCTCCATGTCCACTCAGGTTACTTCCCGAGTCGGCCAGATGGCTCATCATGAAGGGGCAGAAAGAAGAGGCTAAGAGGTACCTGAGAAGAGCCGCCCTGCTCAACAAAAGAGTGTTCAACGAATCCCTGACCGACAAGGTATTTTTAGTTTAGTAATTTTAGTTTAGCGCAGAAACAGGCCCTTCGGCCCACCGGGTCCGCGCCGACCAGCGATCCCCGCACACTAACGCTATCCTACACGCACACTAGGGACACATTTTACTTTTACACCAAGCCAATTTATCTACACACCTGCACGGGGGAATGAATAAGTTGACATACAAGGAATTTGCCTTGGTGCTCCGCCCGCAAGTGACAACATGACATACAATGAACAATTAAGAATAAAGCATAAAACATTCAAACATTAATAATGAAACATTATAGTTTAAACATGTGAATTAAATAAAATACCAGAGCACAAGGAGGCTACAGATTTTTAGTTATTGAGTAGAGCTACTACTCGTGGGGAAAAAAGCTGTTTTTATGTCTGGCTGTGGCAGCTTTGACAGTCCGGAGTCGCCTTCCAGAGGGAAGTGATTCAAAGAGTTTGTGGCCAGGGTGAGAGGGGTCAGAGATGATCTTACCCGCTCGCTTCCTGGCCCTTGCAGTGTACAGTTCATCAATGGAGGGAAGGTTGCAGCCAATAACCTTCTCTGCTGATCGGACGATTCGCTGCAGCCTCCAGGTGTCGTGCTTGGTGGCTGAGCCAAACCAGACCATGATGGAGAAGGTGAGAACAGACTCTACGATGGCCGTATAGAATTGGACCATCATTGCCTGTGAAAACGAAGATATCGGAGAAAACCCAGGCGGGTCACAGCCGTTTTAAGACAAATAATTTTTTTGAGCCGTGATCATAATATTTACAATTAAACTTCTCTTTAAAAAAATTTAATACATTAGATAATAATACATTATGAATAATACATGACTTCATCGGGCTATTCTTGATTGGACTTTGCTGGCTTTACCTTGCATTAAACGTTATTCCCTTATCATGTATCTGTACATTGTGGACGGCTCGATTGTAATCATGCATTGTTTTCCGCTGACTGGTTAGCACGCAACAAAAGCTTTTCACTGTACCTCGATACACGGGACAATAAACTACACTGTAACATTATGTTTTTGCCACATCAAAGCCCAGTTTTTCAATTGTATTTCAATGTCGCTTGTACCTACGTACAATGACATTCCTTTCGTAAACAAGAATGATCCCAGGAATGAGTGGGTTAGCGTATGATGAGCGTTTGACAGTACTGGGCCTGTACTCGCTGGAGTTTAGAAGGTTGAGGGGGGACCTCATTGAAACGTACAGAATAGCGAAAGGCATAGATGGAGTGGATGTGGAGAGAATGTTTCCACTAGTGGGAGAGTCTAGAACCAGATACATCACCTATCCATGTTCTCCACAGATGCTGCCTGACCCGCTGAGTTACTCCAGCACTCTGTGAAACGTCACCTATCCATGTTCTCCACAGATGCTGCCTGACCCGCTGAGTTACTCCAGCACTCTGTGAAACGTCACCTATCCATGTTCTCCACAGATGCTGCCTGACCCGCTGAGTTACTCCAGCACTCTGTGAAACGTCACCTATCCATGTTCCCCACAGATGCTGCCTGACCCGCTGAGTTACTCCAGCACTCTGTGAAACGTCACCTATCCATGTTCTCCACAGATGCTGCCTGACCCGCTGAGTTACTCCAGCACTCTGTGAAACGTCACCTATCCATGTTCTCCACAGATGCTGCCTGACCCGCTGAGTTACTCCAGCACTCTGTGAAACGTCACCTATCCATGTTCTCCACAGATGCTGCCTGACCCGCTGAGTTACTCCAGCACTCTGTGAAACGTCACCTATCAATACAATCAAGTCAAACTCCAGTACAACAGATGGAGCAAAGGGGAAGATACAGAGTGCAGAATATAGTTCTCAGCATTGTAGCGCATCAGCTCCACAGACAAAGTCCAATGTCCACAATGGGGTAGAGGTGAATCGGACAGTACCCTAGCTTATGGAAGGACTGTTCAGAAGCCTGATAACAGAGGGGAAGAAGCTGTTCCTGAGTCTGGTGGTGCGCGCTTTCAAGCTTCTGTACCTTCTGCCGGACGGGAGCGGGGAGAAGAAGGAATGACCGGGGTGGGACAGGGACAAGTCTTACACAGAATGGGTTGGATTATTTGGCGGGGTTTGTGGGGAAATAACGTGTTGCCTTGCCAAAGTTGGGACGTAAACAGCTGAGAATTGAATGAGGACGAGTAAGGAAGTATGGCCAGCATGTCTTTGGACTAACTCTGGCCAACCAAGGAGTTTGAGGTGTGACTTCCTAATGTTTCTCTCTTTACTTTGAAGGTTTTCATTGAGAAAAAAACGCAACAGATCGCTGTCTGGGACCTCTTTAGGATATCCAGTCTGAGAAGAGTCACATTGCTTTTGACTTTCATTTGGTAATATTTACATCAATAATTGATTGTGTAAATTATTATGCTATGTAACGAGAGTATCTACATATATATTTAATGGGGAGAGGTTACAATTAAATGTAATTAATGGTAGTTTAGAGTTTATAGTTACAGCGTTGGAACAGGCCCTTCGGCCCACCGAGTCCGTGCTGACCAGCGATCCCCGCATATTAACATTATCGTACACACACTAGGAACTATTTACAATTTTACCAAAGCCAATTAACCTGTAGTGATGTATGTCTATGTCTAACTCTCTCTTGATGGATATAGCTCTTGAAACTCTGGACTAAAAAGGCAATATGGGTAAGGTAAGCTAGCCAAGAATATAAAGCAGGATCGTAAAAGCTTCTTTAGGTATAATGGATGGGATATATATAGCGCCTTTCTAATACTCAAGGCGCTTTACATCGCATTATTCATTCACTCCTCAGTCACACTCGGTGGTGGTAAGCTACTTCTGTAGCCACAGCTGCCCTGGGGCAGACTGACGGAAGCGTGGCTGCCAATCTGCACCTACGGCCCCTCCGACCACCACCAATCATTCACACACATTCACACACAGGCAAAGGTGGGTGAAGTGTCTTGCCCAAGGACACAACGACAGTATGCACTCCAAGCGGGATTCGAACCGGCTACCTTCCGGTTGCCAGCCGAACACTTAGCCCATTGTGCCATCTGTCGTCCCAGAAATGTGAAGAGGGTGGTGGAGGCCGGTTCTCTGGATACTTTCAAGGGAGAGCTAGATAGGGCGCTTAAAGATAGCGAAGTCAGGAGATTTGTGCAGAAGGCAGGAACGGGGTACTGATTGGGGATGATCAGCCATGATCATATTGAATGGCGGTGCTGGCTCGAAGGGCCGAATGGCCTACTCCTGCACCTAATTTCTGCGTTTCTACGTAACCTACAAACCTACACGTCTTTAGAGTGTGGGAGAAAAGCGGAGCACCTGGAGAAAACCCACGTGGTCACGGGGAGAACGTACAAACTCCGTACAGACAGCGCCCGCAGTCAGGATTGAACGCCGTGTCGGGTGGCCACAGGTTTGTTGAATGAAACAAGCCTACTGTGTATCGGTGTTGCTAGATTGGACAGTGTGCAGTAAATAGAACACTTTTTTATCTGGCTTCCACTAACTATTCATGGTTCCCTAACCGTATGGATACGATACGATAGAACTTTATTTATCCCGGGAGGGAAATTGATCGGCCAACAGCCATGAAACACAAAATACATGAAACATGAAATTAAAGTGGTGAGTGGAAAGGATTGGGGATGAACAAAGATTGGGGGGGTGGGGGTCAGTCTCAGTCTACCCCACGACAGAAGCGGGAGGAGTTGTACAGTGTAATAGCCACAGGGAAGAAGGATCTCCTGTGGCGTTCTGTGCTGCATCTTGGTGGAACCAGTCTGTTGCTGAAGGTGCTCCTCAGGTTGACCAGTGTGTCACGGAGGGGGTGAGCTGCACTGTCTAACACAAAATACTGAGAACAATTAGGTTTATTGTTGTTATGTGTACCGAGGTGCAGTGAAAAGATTTGTCATGCACGCTATCCAGTCAGATCAGATAACACTACACATAAATACAATCACGTCAAACTCCAGTACAACAGGTGGAGCAAAGGGGAAGATACAGAGTGCAGAATATAGTTCTCAGCATTGTAGCGCATCAGTTCCACAGACAAAGTCCAATGTCCACAATGGGGTAGAGGTGAATCGGACAGCACCCTAGCTTATGGAAGGACCATTGAGAAGCCTGTTTGGATATTGAGATTTTTAAGTGCCCTGCAATGGAAAGTTGACCAATTTACTATCCAGTTTCTTCTCAGCTGTTATCAGGCAACTGAACCATCCTACCACAACCAGAGAGCGGTCCTGAACTACTATCTACCTCATTGGTGACCCTCAGACTATCCTTGATCGGACTTTGCTGGCTTTACCTTGCACTAAACGTTATTCCCTTATCATGTATCTGTACACTGTGGACGGCTCGATTGGCCTACTCCTGAACCTATTGTCTATTGTCCAGAGAAGTTTCCTGACCTGCTGAGAGTTACTCCAGCATTTTGTGTCTATCAAAGAACTGCAGATGTTAGCTTACAATAGACAATAGGTACCCCGTTCCTGCCTTCTCCCCATATCCCCTGATATGGGGAGAAGGCAGGAATCCCCTATCTTTAAGAGCCCGATCTAGCTCTCTCTTGAGAGAGTTTATAGCGCAGGTAGACACTGGAGTAACTCAGCGGGTTAATTTAAACCGTGAAGGGGTGTGGGAGAGGAGCAATAACTTCCCCACTTTTCTTGCCTGGTGTGTAGGTTTGTGAACTGCTTTGTGTATTACGGGCTGTCCTTCAGCGTTGGCAGCTTTGGCAAGAATATTTACCTGACGCACTTCATCTTTGGACTGGTGGAGACGCTGCGAGGATCTTGCATCTGGTTATTGGCCAAGTTTGGCCGGAGGAAATGCCAAGGCTGCTTCCTGTGGCTTGGTGGCGTCTCCTGCCTGCTTGTGCTGGCCGTTCCACAAGGTCGGTACAACGTGGGCGAGTTTACAGTAAGGGCCTGTCCACTGTCACAGCCTAGTCGCAGCAGGTGGCCGAAAATGTTCAACATGTTGAAAATCCAGCGGCGTCCAGAACAAGGTACGACTCTTTGTGCGACTACTCACGACCGTACAGGCTTCACCCCGCGACATGTCGCCTGTACGGTCGTGAGTCGTCTCCTCAGTCACCCAAAGAGTCGTAGCGTCTTTCTGGTCACCGCTGGATTTTCAACATGTTGAACATTTTCGCCGACCTATGACGGGTGCCGGCAGTCGCCGAAAAAGTCGCGTAAGTGGGACAGGGGCTTTAGTTTTTCACTAGTTTAGTTAGGATATACCACGGGGTGGGAGATTGCAACCTTCACGTGGTCCACCCTGTTTCCACGAATGCAATCAACCTGGCGCGCACAAACAGAAGATTATACAGAACATGTTGTCTTGCAACTTTAGGCCGTGCACGCCACACGCAAGAGATACGACGCGGAAACAGGCCTTTCGGCCCACTGAGGTCCGTGCCGACCAGCGATCCCCGCACACTAACACTATCCTACACACACTGGGGACAATTTACATTCATACCAAGCCAATTAACCTACAAACCTGCACGTCTTTGGAGGGCGGGAGGAAACCGAAGATCTCGGAGAGATCATGACTTGCGGTCTTTGTGTTTCAGGGATGGCCGCGGGAGTCACGGCGCTCGCTGTCCTCGCCAAGTTGTCCATCTCCTGTTCCTTCACGGTGACCTACGTTTATTCCACGGAGTTGCTCCCAACTGTGATCAGGTACGATCGATCTTTGCTAGTTGGGAGGCTCATGCCAGGTCAAGGGAGGAGGCCTAGCCATGGGGGGGGGGGGGGGGGGGGGGCAGCGGGGAGCACGTCTATCTCTGGGGGACTGCAGGGGACTGAGGGGCATAGACAATAGGTTCAGGAGGAGGCCATTCGGCCCTTCCAGCCAGCACCGCCATTCAATGTGATCATGGCTAATTATCCCCAATCAGTACCCCGTTCCTGACTTCTCCCCATATCCCCTGACTACGTTATCTTTAAGAGCCCTATCTAGCTCTCTCTTGAAAGTATCCAGAGAACCGGCCTCCACCGCCCTCTGAGGCAGAGAAATCCACAGACTCACAACTCTCTGTGAGAAAAAGTGTTTCCTCGTCCCCTTTCTAGATGGTTAAAGATATGTTAAAGATATTGTCAAGCTGGAAAGGATGCAGAGAAGGTTTACGAGGATGTTGCCAGGACTCGCCAGTGTGAGCTGTGGGGAGGTTGAGTAGACTAGGTACGTTAGATGTTGTATGTGTGGACTTCAGCAAAGCATTTGACAAGGTTCTGCATGGTAGGCTGCGCTGGAAGGTATGATCGCTTGAGAGCCAGCCAACTGGATAGAGAATTGGCTTCATGAAGGAAAGCAGAGGGTGATGGTGGAAGGTTGCTTCTCGGACTGGAGGCCTGTGACTAGTGGCGTTTGTACTCTTTGAGGTGTTGCGTTTTGGCAAGTCAAACCAGGGGCAAGATCTTCAGGGCGAGTGGTAGGACTCTGGGTAGTGTTGTAGAGCAGAGGGATCTGGAGTGCAGGTGCATGGTTCCTTGAAGGTCGAGTCGCAGGTAGATAAGGTGGTCAGGAAGGCTTTTAGTAGAGTGACCTTCGTCAGTCATGGCGTTGAGTGGAGAAGTTAGAACACAAGGAGACACAGAGTGCTGGAGTAACTCAGCGGGTCAGGCATCATCTGTGGGGAACATGGATAGGTGACGTTTCACAGAGTGCTGGAGTAACTCAGCGGGTGCAGCAGCATCTATGGAGCTAAGGAAATAGGCAACGTTTCGGGTCGAAACCCTTCCGGGTTTCGGCCCGAAACATTGCCTATTTCCAGAAGGGTTTCGGCCCGAAACGTTGCCTATTTCCTTCGCTCCATAGATGCTGCTGCACCATAACTCAGCGGGTCAGGCAGCATCTGTGGAGAACATGGATAGGTGACGTTTCACAGAGTGCTGGAGTAACTCAGCGGGTCAGGCAGCATCTGTGGAGAACATGGATAGGTGACGTTTCACAGAGTGCTGGAGTAACTCAGCGGGTCAGGCAGCATCTGTGGAGAACATGGATAGGTGACGTTTCACAGAGTGCTGGAGTAACTCAGTGGGTCAGGCAGCATCTGTGGAGAACATGGATAGGTGACGTTTCACAGAGTGCTGGAGTAACTCAGCGGGTCAGGCAGCATCTGTGGAGAACATGGATAGGTGACGTTTCACAGAGTGCTGGAGTAACTCAGCAGGTCAGGCAGCATCTGTGGAGAACATGGATAGGTGACGTTTAGTGCCGGGACCTTTCTCCTGAAGCCATTAATGCCTCTTTCTCCTGGTGCCCCAGGGCAGACGGGGATTGGCTTGGTGTCCATGTTTGCCCGTCTGGGCGGCATCATCGTCCCACTGATCATGATTCTGGACCAGGACCACCCAGGGATCTCCTTGATCCTATTTGGAATCTCATCGCTCGTCGCCGGCTCCCTGAGTCTCCTGCTTCCCGAAACGACCAACAAAGAGATGCCAGATCACTCCGGACACGTGGAACAAGTGAAAAGGTCAGTGCCGGCTTACTTCAGCTCAGAACCGGGCGTCCTTTGGTCAATGTTGATAGACAATAGGTGCAGGAGTAGGCCATTCGGCCCTTCGAGCCAGCACTGCCATTCAATGTGATCATGGCTGATCATCCCCAATCAGTACCCCGTTCCTTGCCTTCTCCTCATATCCCCTGACTCCGCTATCGTTAAGAGCCTATCTAGCTCTCTCTTGAATGTATCCAGAGAACCGGCCTCCACCGCCCTCTGAGGCAGAGAATTCCACAGACTCACCACTCTCTGTGAGAAAAAGTGTTTCCTCGTCTCCGTTCTAAATGGCTTAAGGGGCTGTCCCCACTTTCACGACCTAATTCACGACCTTTTTTACTCGTGGACCGTTTTCATCAGGCTAGAAAAACGCCCCGACCTACTTGATGCCACGAGTACCTACGACTAGCATCACAGCCTCCTACGACCTACCTACGACCTCCTATTGACCTCATGACGACCATGCTGCGAGTATGAGTCAAGGGCAAACTCGGCAGAGGTCGTGAATTAGGTTGTGAAAGTGGGACAGGCCCTTTATTCTTAAACTGTGGCCCCTGGTTCTGGACTCCCCCAACATCGGGAACATGTTTCCTGCGTGTCCAAACCCTTATAATCTTATATGTTTCAATAAGATCCCCTCATCCTTCTAAACTCCAGAGTGTACAAGCCCAGCCGCTCCATTCTCTCAGCATTTAATATTCCTTACAGGCCTTTAACATCATCAGATAGGGCAGGCGCCGTATTATTGTAGCGGAAAGGGGGGGGGGGAGTGCTGGGGGATGAGGGGAAGCACAGTTAGGGGCTATGGGTGCGTGGTGGAATATTGCGTTGGGGGATCTGGTGAGTGGTGGAATATTGCGTTGGAGAATGCGTTGCGTTGGGTTCCAGGCCTCCCGTGTGACTGGGACCTAACGGGTCCCACTTAGTCCAGTTGTCCACAATGTTTAATATTCCCTACAGGCACCCTATTATTGACTCCATCATGCACTAAAGTGGGTGGTTTACAGATAGTGAAGATGGTTGTGAACGATTGCAGCAGGATCTGGACCGATTGGCCAGGTGGGCGGAGGAATGGTTGATGGAATTTAATACAGAGAAGTGTGAGGTGTTGCATTTTGGGACGTCGAACAAGGGCAGGACCTACAGTGAATGGTCGGCCTCTGGGTAGTGTTGTAGAGCAGAGGGATCTAGGAGTACAGGTGCATGGTTCCTTGAAGGTCGAGTCGCAGGTAGATAATGTGGTCAACAAGGCTTTGCCCACTTTGGCCTTCATCAGTCAGAGTATTGAGTCTAGAAGTTGGGAGGCCACGTTGCAGTTATACAAGACGTTGGTGAGGCCACATTTAGAGTATTGCGTCCAGTTCTGGGCACCGTGTTACAGGAAAGATGTCGTCGAGCTGGAAAGGCTGCAAGGAGGATTTACAAGGATGTTGCCAGGGCTAGAGGGTGTGAGCAATAGGGAGAGGTTGAGTAGGCTGGGTCTTGGAGCGCCTTGTACATCAGTCACTGAAAGTAAGCATGCAGGTACAGCAGGCAGTGAAGAAAGCGAATGGCATGTTGGCCTTCATACCAAGAGGAGTTGAGTACAGGAGCAAAGAGGTCTTCTGCAGTTGTACAGAGCCCTAGTGAGACCACACCTGGAGTATTGTGTGCAGTTTTGGTCCCCTAATTTGAGGAAGGACATTCTTGCTATTGAGGGAGTGCAGCGTGGGTTTACAAGGTTAATTCCCGGGATGGCGGGACTGTCATATGCTGAGAGAATGGAGCAGCTGGGATTATATTCACTGGAATTTAGAAGGATGAGAGGGGATCTCATTGAAACATATAAGATTATTAAGGGATTGGTCAAATCAAGTCAAGTCGAGTCACATTTATTTATTTAGCACATTTAAAAAACACTCTCGTTGGCCAAAGTGCTTTACATTTGTTATAAGAATAGTATAAACTAGAGGCCAGTAAGTAGCCTGATCGATGGTCGGCATGCACTGGGTGGGCCGAAGGGCCTGCTGCCACCAACTTGCAGCTTTCAATTCCATTCAGTTTAAAGTGACTGAAAGGCTTTTTTAAATTTTATTTCCAGGGAAGTGAACGGTAGACGTGAGGAGGAGAATGGAGCGAAGCTGTCAGATGCAGGAGCCTTCACAGAGTCCACACGCATGTAGACCACCATGCACTCGGACCATGGACCCAATGTTGCTGAATGGGCACTCTTCACAACACTAAGCCCTACATCCTAACCCTTGATTTACACCAGGCAATATATTACAATACCATATGATATTACTTCCTTACTTACTTACTGCCTATCATGCCTCTTGGCATGTAGGGCAGCAGCTGATTCCGTAACATATGTGTTTTACCAAACAGGGTCTTAGCCCTGTGTTCAACCTCCAACCTGGATCGCTCTTCATCTCGCCTCTACCCTTCCACCTGTCCAGCACGGGAGACCCTAACAGGAGATGAATCTCCCACTGGCACCGCTCTGGGGGTCACTGAGACACACAAGCTCCCCGACCACAACAAGGTTGCAATCCAACGATATTGATCGAACTTTATTGAACCCAGTTGTGAAATTGATCTGCCAACCGTCACAATAACACAACACTATGCATAAAACAAAAAACCAAAGTGACTAGTGGATGTGCAGGGATTGGGGATGTGTGGGGGGGGGGGGAGTCAGTCTACCCCATGACAGAAGGTGGAGGAGTTGTACAGTTAAGTTATTCTGAAGTCCATCATAACGGAGTCCAGGGATATAGACAATATAGGCAATAGACAATAGGTGCAGGAGTAGGCCATTCAGCCATTCAGCACCGCCATTCAATGTGATCATGGCTGATCATCCCCAATCAGTACCCCGTTCCTGCCTTCTTTGGAACGGGGTACTGATTGTGGATGATCAGCCATGGATCAGCTGTGGGGAGAAGGCAGGAATGGGGGTACTGATTGGGGATGATCACTGTGAATGGCAGTGCCGGCTCAAAGGCGAATGGCCTACTACTGCACCTATTGTCTAAGTACATTTAAGTACATAGTAATATCAATACTGTCTAAAGAAACTGTGGCGATGATATCGGCTTGAAGAAAATTTCTGCCTCAGTCATTTCGACACAAGTCAATCCATCAGAAGCAGGTACAATCAATCAAAGCAACTGCTTATTTTATGTTACAGATCAAACCAACGTGTAATTAGTTTAGTTTAGTGATACGGTGCAGAAAACAGGCCCTTCGGCCCTCCTATACCGTGCTGACCAGCGATCCCCGCTCACTAACACTATCCTACACACACCAGGGACAATTTACAATCTTTACTAAGCCAATTGTCCTACAGACCTGAACGTCTTTGGAATGTGGGAGGAAACCGGAGCACCCAGAGAAACCCACGTGGTCACAGGGAGAAACGTGCAAACTCCGTACAGACAGCACCCGTAATCAGGATGGAACTCGGGTCTCTGGCGTTGAAACAGCCGATGCTGGTTTACAGATTTACACATATGGACACAAAGTGCTGGAGTAACTGAGCGGGTCAGGCAGCATCTGTGGAAAACAAAGATGCTGCCAGTCAGAAGAAGGGTCCCGAACTGAAACGTCACCTATCCATGTCGCCACAGATGCTGCCTGACCCGCTGAGTTACTCCAGCCTTCTGTGAAACGTCACCTATCCATGTTCTCCACAGATGCTGCCTGACCCGCTGAGTTACTCCAGCACTCTGTGAAACGTCACTATCCATGTTCTCCACAGATGCTGCCTGACCTACTGAGTTACTCCAGCACTCTGTGAAACCGTCACCTATCCATGTTCTCCACAGATGCGCCTGACCCACTGAGTGTACTCCAGCACTCTGTGAAACGTCACCTATCCATGTTCTCCACAGATGCTGCCTGACCCGCTGAGTTACTCCAGCACTCTGTGAAACGTCCACCCTATCCATGTTCTCCACAGATGCTGCCTGACCCGCTGAGTTACTCAGCCTTCTGTGAAACGTCACCTATCCATGTTCTCCACAGATGCTGCCTGACCCAGCTGAGTTACTCCAGCACTGTGAAACGTCACCTATCCATGTTCTCCACAGATGCTGCCTGACCCGCTGAGTTACTCCAGCACTCTGTGAAACGTCACCTATCCATGTTCTCCACAGATGCTGCCTGACCCGCTGAGTTACTCCAGCACTCTGTGTCCTTTTGTGTAATTTATGTATGATGCTGATCTTTTTTTGTTTTGAACAACTACTGGGTATTCATGTATGTATCCATGGTATTTCATAAATGTACAGCGCCGGAGACCCGGGTTCGTTCCCGACTACGGGTGCTGTCTGTACGGAGTTTGTACGTTCTCCCCGTGACCTGCGTGGGTTTTCTCCAGGTGCTCCGGTTTCCTCCCGCACTTCAAAGTCATGCAGGTTTGTAGGCTAATTGGTTTGGGTAAAATTGTAAATTGTCCCCAGCGTGTGTAGGATAGTATTAGGGTGCGGGCTGATCGCTGTTCGAAGGTGGGGCCGAAGGGCCTGTTTCCATGCTGTATCTCTAAAGTCTAAAGTAATGTGTAAAGTTTAAGTGTGGGTGCAGCATACTACTGCCCTTGTCGTTCCTCGCAGATCTTTATGGCATGTTGGCCTTTATAGCGAGAAGAGTTGAGTATAGGAGCAAAGAGGTCCTTCTGCAGTTGTACAGGGCCCTGGAGAGACCACACCTGGAGTATTGTCTGCAGTTTTGGTCCCCTAATTTGAGGAAGGACATTCTTGCTATTGAGGGAGTGCAGCGTAGGTTTACAAGGTTAATTCCCGGGATGGCGGTACTGTCATATGCTGAGAGAATGGAGCAGCTGGGCTTGTACACTCTGGAGTTTAGAAGGATGAGAGGGTATCTTATTGAAACATATAAGATTATTAAGGGTTTGGACAAACTAGCAGGAAACATGTTCCGATGTTGGGGGGAGTCCAGAACCAGGGGCCACACACACAGTTTAAAAATAAGGAGGTAAGCCATTTAGAACGGAGACGAGGAAACACTTTTTCTCACAGAGAGTGGTGAGTCTGGTGGAATTCTCTGCCTCAGAGGGGCGGTGGAGGCGGTTCTCTGGATGCTTTCAAGAGAGAGCTAGATAGGGCTCTTAAAGATAGCGGAGTCAGGGGATATGGGGAGAAGGCAGGAACGGGGTACTGATTGGGGATGATCAGCCATGATCACATTGAATGGCGGTGCTGGCTTGAAGGGCCGAATGGCCTACTCCTGCACCTATTGCCTATTGTGACCTTGCCCGCAACATTTTGAAGGGTTGCCCTATGAGGACAGATTGACAAGAATGTGTCTGAATTCCTTCCCATTGAGCTGATTGAACTTTGATCCCACTAAATAATTTAAGAACTCAAGGGTTTTGACAGAGGGGATTGCTGCTAGAGTTAGCTGGCCAAAGTGGCTTTACACTGAAGCAGTGTCATGTCAGGATGGCAGTCAGATATCTAAGGCTGGTAAGGAATTATTTTTTTTTTTACAATGAGGTCTAATTCTGGATGTCAATAT
The DNA here is from genome assembly GCF_010909765.2 of Amblyraja radiata. Classification (NCBI taxonomy): domain Eukaryota; kingdom Metazoa; phylum Chordata; class Chondrichthyes; order Rajiformes; family Rajidae; genus Amblyraja; species Amblyraja radiata. The sequence goes on from NC_045959.1 coordinate 120,060,562, forward strand.
CAGAAGCTCAGATATTTAAGGCTGAAAATATATTTTGTTTGATTTTAGGGAACTCGACAGAAATGCCAATTGGGTGTAAGAGTAGTCATGGGATCACACAGCACGGAAACAGGCCCTTCAGCCCATCTTATCCATGCCAACCAACGAGGTCCCACTTGCCCATGTTTGGCCCACATCCCTCTCAACCTGTCCTATCCATGTACCTGTACAAGTGCGTTTTAAATGCTGTTATGGTACCCTCCATAACAACCTCCTCTGGCAGTTAGTTCCATACACCCACTGTGTGAAAAAGTTGCCCCTCAGATTCCTATTAAATCTTTCCCCCCTGGCCTTAAACCTCTGGTTGAATCTTTCAAAACTCTTTAGATTCTGGAGTGGTTCCTGAGGATTGGCGGGTAGCAAACGTAACCCCACTTTTTAAGAAGGGAGGGAGAGAGAAAACGGGGAATTACAGACCAGTTAGTCTAACATCGGTAGTGGGGAAACTGCTAGAGTCAGTTATTAAAGATGGGATAGCAGCACATTTGGAAAGTGGTGAATTCATTGGACAAAGTCAGCATGGATTTACGAAAGGTAAATCATGTCTGACGAATCTTATAGAATTTTTCGAGGATGTAACTAGTAGCGTGGATAGGGGAGAACCAGTGGATGTGTTGTATCTGGACTTCCAGAAGGCTTTCGACAAGGTCCCACATAAGAGATTAGTATACAAACTTAAAGCACACGGTATTGGGGGTTCAGTATTGATGTGGATAGAGAACTGGCTGGCAAACAGGAAGCAAAGAGTAGGAGTAAACGGGTCCTTTTCACAATGGCAGGCAGTGACTAGTGCTGGGACCCCAGCTATTTACACTACATATTAATGATTTGGATGAGGGAATTGAAGGCAATATCTCCAAGTTTGCGGATGACACTAAGCTGGGGGGCAGTGTTAGCTGTGAGGAGGATGCTAGGAGACTGCAAGGTGACTTGGATAGGCTGGGTGAGTGGGCAAATGTTTGGCAGATGCAGTATAATGTGGATAAATGTGAGGTTATCCATTTTGGTGGCAAAAACAGGAAAGCAGACTTTTATCTAAATGGTGGCCGATTAGGAAAAGAGGGAGATGCAGCGAGACCTGGGTGTCATGGTACACCAGTCATTGAAAGTAGGCATGCAGGTGCAGCAGGCAGTGAAGAAAGCAAATGGTATGTTAGCTTTCATAGCAAAAGGATTGAGTATAGGAGCAGGGAGGTTCTACTGCAGTTGTACAGGGTCTTGGTGAGCCACACCTGGAGTATTGCGTAATTTTTGGGTCTCCAAATCTGAGGAAGGCCATTATTGCCATAGAGGGAGTGCAGAGAAGGTTCACCAGACTGATTCCTGGGATGTCAGACTGTCTTATGAGAAGACTGGATAGACTTGGTTTATACTCTCTAGAATTTAGGAGATTGAGAGGGGATCTTATAGAAACTTACAAAATTCTTAAGGAGTTGGACAGGCTAGATGCAGGAAGATTGTTCCCGATGTTGGGGAAGTCCAGGACAAGGAGTCACAGCTTAAGGATAAGGGGGAAATCCTTTAAAACCGAGATGAGAAAAACTTTTTTCACACAGAGAGTGGTGAATCTCTGGAACTCTCTGCCACAGAGGGTAGTCGAGGCCAGTTCATTGGCTATATTTAAGAGGGAGTTAGATGTGGCCCTTGTGGCTAAGGGGATCAGGGGGTATGGAGAGAAGGCAGGTACAGGATACTGAGTTGGATGATCAGCCATGAATGGCGGTGCAGGCTTGAAGGGCCGAATGGCCTACTCCTGCACCTATATTCTATGTTTCTATGTTTTTGATTCCCCTACTCTGGGTGAGAGGCTCTGTGCATTCACCCCATCCGTTCCCCTCATGGTCTTGTATACACCTCAAGAGGTACAAGATGTCTTGGTTTTATTCAAATGCACCAGTCGCATCATCTACCCATGTTAGTTAGATTCTAATGATGAATAAAAAATAGTTCATTCATTCAGACAGCACGGTGGCGCAGAGGTACAGTTACTGAATCACAGCGCCAGAGACCTGGGTTCGATCCTGACCCAAGGTGCTGTCTGTGTGTGGAGTTCCCGCCTTCTTCCTGTGACCAGCGTGGGTTTCCTCCGGGTGCTCCGGCTTCCTCCCACATCCCAAAGATGTGCGGGTTGATTGTCCCTCTGTAAATTGCCCCCTAGTGTGTAGGGAGTCGATGAGACCGTGGAATTCTCTGCCATTAAAGACAGTGGAGGCCAATTCACTGGATGTTTTCAACAGAGAGTTAGATTTAGCTCTTATGGCTAACGGAATCAAGGGATATAGGGGGAAAAAAGCCGGAATGGGGTACTGATTTTAAGATGATCAGCCATGATCATATTGAATGGCGGTGCTGGCTCGAAGGGCCGAATGGCCTACTTGCGACGAGTTGGGACGACGGATGGCACAATGGGCTAAGTGTTCGGCTGGCAACCGGAAGGTAGCCGGTTCGAATCCCGCTTGGAGTGCATACTGTCGTTGTGTCCTTGGGCAAGACACTTCACCCACCTTTGCCTGTGTGTGAATGTGTGTGAGTGATTGGTGGTGGTCGGAGGGGCCGTAGGCGCAGATTGGCAGCCACGCTGCCGTCAGTCTGCCCCAGGGCAGCTGTGGCTACAGAAGTAGCTTACCACCACCGAGTGTGACTGAGGAGTGAATGAATAATGCGATGTAAAGCGCCTTGAGTATTAGAAAGGCGCTATATAAACCCCATCCATTATTATTATTATTACTCGTGCACCTATTTTTCTATGTTTCTAACATAGAACTAATGTGAACAAGTGATCGATGGTCAGTACGGACTTGGGTGCCTGTATCTTTCAATCTATCCAATTTTAGGGGGAATGAATTTAAAATTACAATTAAGTAGTTTGGTGACTTACAGCTAGATAAGTGAAGGGACCATAGATAAGGGAATTAGCCTTTTTAATTTGCACACAAAAATCCAGGGAGAAGAAGGAATGACTATCTAAATGGTGTCAAGTTAGGGAAAGGGAAAGTACAACGGGATCTGGGGGTCCTTGTAAATAAGTCTATGAAAGTAAGCATGCAGGTACAGCAGGCAGTGAAAAAAGCAAATGGCATGTTGGCCTTTATAACAAGAGTAGTCGAGTAAAGGAGCAGTTGTACAGAGCCCTAGTGAGACCACACCTGGAGTATTGTGTGCAGTTTTGGTCCCCTAATTTGAGGAAGGTCATTCTTGCTATTGAGGGAGTACAGCGTAGGTTTACAAGGTTAGTTCCCGGGATGGTGGGACTGCCATATGCTGAGAGAATGGAGCGGTTGGGCTTGTACACTCTGGAGTTTAGAAGGATGAGAGGGTATCTCATTGAAACATATAAGATTGTTAAGGGTTTGGACACGCTAGAGGCAGGAAACATGTTCCTGATGTTGGGGGAGTCCAGAACCAGGGGCCACACAGTTTAAGAATAAGGAGTAAGCCATTTAGAACGGAGATTTCACACAGAGAGTTGTGAGTCTGTGGAATTCTCTGCCTCAGAGGACGGTGGAGACCGGTTCTCTGGATGCTTTCAAGAGAGAGTTAGATGGAGCTCTTGGGGATAGCGGATATGGAGAGAAGGGAGGAACGGGGCACTGATTGGGGATGATCAGCCATGATCACATTGAATGGCGGTGCTGGCTCGAAGGGCCGAATGGCCTTCTCCTGCACCTATTGTCTATTGTCTATAACATGGTGCCCACTGGGCACAGAACCAAACACAATTCTCTAAACATATCCTCACCAATGTCTTACAAAATTACATAGATTACAAGCAAAACAAGATAGAAATATTACATTTTTTTATTAAAGCAAGTTGAAGAATAGAAACAGAACAGCAAAGAGAAAGGTAGACAAAAATGCTGGAGAAACTCAGTGGGTGAGGCAGCATCTATGGAGCGAAGGAATAGGTGAAGGGTCTCGACCCGAAACGTCGCCTATTCCTTCTCTCCATAGATGCCGCCTCACCCGCTGAGTTTCTCCAGCATTTTTGTCTACCTTCGATTTTTCCAGCATCTGCAGCATCCAGAAGAACAGTTTCCAGGCATGAAATGACCCGTGAGGTTGCAGGCAGAGCTGATGGATAGAATGTGGAACCAAAACACAAAAGAGACTTGAGAAAAAGTCAGTAGAAAAATTGAACAGCATTGGGGGAATTGTAATCTAATTCTGAACGCAACACTATAAGTCATCGTAAAAACAGAGAATAATAGCCCGGGCCATATAATTTGGAAGCTACTAATGCTGCAAACTTGACAATATCATATTGGTCACTAGGCCTCGATAGAGTGGATGTGGAGAGGATGTTTCCACTAGTGGGAGAGTCTAGGACCAGAGGGCACAGCCTCAGAATTAAAGGACGTTCCTTTAGGAAGGAGATGAGGAGGAATTTCTTCAGTCAGAGGGTGGTGAATCTGTGGAATTCTTTGCCACCGACGGCTGTGGAGGCCACAAGTCAGTGGATATTTTTAAGGCAGAGATAGATAGATTCTTGATTAGTACGGGTGTCAGGGGTTATGGGGAGAAGGCAGGAGAATGGGATTAAGAGGGAGAGATAGATCAGCCATGATTGAATGGCGGGGTAGGCTTGATGGGCCGAATGGCTTAATTTTGCTCCTATCACTTAAGACCATGAACCAGATCCACCGTCTCAAGCAAGTTTTCTCAAAGAGAGAATCTAAAAATTGGCAGCTATGTACCATGGGTGTAGAATTCGAGAGAATCCGTTTTGCTCCATTCACTAAAGTTAAAATTAAATGGCATAAATGGTGATTTCAAAGCAATATCAAAGGTGGTACTACAAGCATTGGGCAGCAGAGAATCTCCCGTCTGTGTGTGTGGGTGTGTGTGGAGTAACTCAGCGGGTCAGGCAGCATCTGTGGAGAACATGGGTAGGTGACGTTTCACAGAGTGCTGGAGTAACTCAGCGGGTCAGGCAGCATCTGTGGAGAACATGGATACGTGACGTTTCACAGAGTGCTGGAGTAACTCAGCGGGTCAGGCAGCATCTGTGGAGAACATGGATAGGTGACGTTTCACAGAGTGCTGGAGTAACTCAGCGGGTCAGGCAACATCTGTGGAGAACATGGATAGGTGATGTTTCACAGAGTGCTGGAGTAACTCAGCGGGTCAGGCAGCATCTGTGGAGAACATGGATAGGTGACGTTTCACAGAGTGCTGGAGTAACTCAGCGGGTCAGGCAACATCTGTGGAGAACATGGATAGGTGACGTTTCACAGAGTGCTGGAGTAACTCAGCGGGTCAGGCAACATCTGTGGAGAACATGGATAGGTGACGTTTCACAGAGTGCTGGAGTAACTCAGCGGGTCAGGCAGCATCTGTGGAGAACATGGATAGGTGACGTTTCACAGAGTGCTGGAGTAACTCAGCGGGTCAGGCAGCATCTGTGGAGAACATGGATAGGTGACGTTTCACAGAGTGCTGGAGTAACTCAGCGGGTCAGGCAGCATCTGTGGAGAACATGGATAGGTGACGGTTCGGGTCAGGACCCTTCTTCAGACTCGTGATACAATGGGGAAACAGGCCCTTCGGCCCAACTACACTAGATATCCCATCTACACGTGTCCCACCTGCCCCCGTTTGGCCCATATCTCTCTAAACCTGTCCTATCCATGTACCTGTCTAACTGTTTCTTAAACATTGGGATAGTCCCAGCCTCAACTACCTCCTCTGGCAGCTCTTCCCATACATCCATGTGTGGAAAAGTTACCCCTTGAGTTCCCATTAAATCTTTTCCCCCTCACCCTAAACATGTGTCCTCTGGATCTGGATCCCCCGATCTATTCCCTAATTCTCAATCCCTGCACACTAGGACTTTTCCACACAATTTTTTTTTTTGCCCGTTTCTGATTTTCAACTTTGTGCACTTGGATTCGCCTCGTCCTAGTTGCGACTCTTGGCAAGAGGAGGATTTTGTTGATGAATTGCCACTCCAGACCAAGGAGACACCACTCCGTCATCTTTGGCGTTGTGCCGTGCATCTTCGGCCGCTCCGATTGACCAGCTTTTCCAGATGTCCATTCAGAGAATGAGAAGTGGTGACTTCATAGAGGTGGCGCGGGGAACCGGGTTCGATCCTGGCCTCGGGTGCCGTCTGAAAGGTGTGGTGTTTGCACCTTTTCTCCCTGTGATCGCGTGGGTTCCTCTCCGGGTGCCCCGGGGTTTCCTCCCACATCCCAAAGTCGTGCGGGTTTGTGGAATAATTGGCCCTGTGTAAATTGTGTAGGGAGTGGATGAGGAAGTGGGACAACATAGATTGGGTGGTCGGTGGTCGGGCATGGACTCGTTGGGCCAAAGGGCCTGTTTCCGTGTCTCTAAACCACACTGTATCTGGGTGAGGCATGGACGACTTCGTACGTTGACGAGGTGGTCAACTCGGACTGTTTGGTGACGGTGGTGGAGGTTTTTGAGGTGATGATCTTGTTCCCAAAACGATCGATCTCTTCATATTTTTCCATGACGGTCTTGGTGCCGACTACCTCGCCTCCATCAGGCCCGGTCTTGAACTCCACCACACTCTTGCTCCTCTGAGGGACCGTGTTGTCTGCCGCGTTGCTTTGAAGCCCGCTCGAGGAGCAGCTACCCGCGGGTGAGTTGGTCCCCTTGCCTTCTGTTCCGATGGGCCGAGCGGACTCCAGGTTGAGGTCGCCCTGCGCTGACTCCTCTCTTGGCCTGGACTGTTGTGTCACCCATGTATCACGCTGGCATCCGTTGCACAGAGCCACGTCATCTCCAGTAGGACATGGTGGGACATCTCTTCCTTGAGGAGATGGTGAGAAGGTCTCCAAACTCTTCTTCCATGGATCCGCCGGCTTCCGGACGGCCGACTCGATGGAGATGTAGGAAGGAGAGGAGGGCGACACGACTCGGGTGGAAGCGGGCGGAAGATCTAACGATGGTCGAGGTTGCTCCTCCAATACCTCCTTGTCTCCTTTCAGCTGCTTGCCTCTCCCCGTGCTCGATCTGCTGGAGGCCAGGCTAATCTTCTGGATGTGGCCGGACATGGAGTTGGAAACAGCCTTTAGCGACTCCCCAAAGAGGCCAGAGAGGCCAGCAATGTCCGACTCTGACTTCAGATTGGTGACGGAGTAGAGAGCTTTTTTAATGGACTCTTCTATATGTTGCAGCTTTGCCAATGTCTGCTCCTTCAGGTAGGTGATCTCCTCACTTGCCCTCTCCAGGTCCCCAAACACAAGCTCCACTGAGGAGAGGCTTACCCCTTCCTCCTTGACCACTCTGGGCTGGGCCTGCACCACCTCTTGTTGGCTGCGAGATGGTCTAGGTTGCTTGATCACATTGTTCTTGGGCACCACCCAATCGGGCACATTCTCAAACAAACTCTTCAGGCCTTTCACGTCGACCTTGAAGGTCTCATCTTCAAATTCTCTCACCTGGGTCAGTATCTTCTGCAGTTCCTCCCGTTTCTTCAGCTTCTCGAAGATCTCCATCGCCGCCCTCACGTTCCCTCGCAAGATCTCCTCCTTGTGAATGGACAAGCGCTTCCTGCGGGCGTCTTCGCTCTCATGACTGTGCTGGCGGTCTCCCCGCAAGACCACCCGCTCCGGTGGCTGGTTGTCACTCGTGGCAGGTGGCACTTGGCCAGCGCCCCCCTGCTTACCGGGGCATGGGTGGCATTGGGCATCTCGGACCCCCGGCCCTTGGAGCAGACGCTGGGGGTCCCTCTCCACGCTCGGCTGCGACGGTCGCTCGGTCTGTTGGGGGGTCACCTTCATTGAAGCCTTTGGTGACACCTTTGTTGGTAGACCAGGTCTCTCCTCTGCCATTGACGCATTCTGCTCTCGCCTGCGACACTCGCTCGTTTGGGGAGGGTTGGGTTGGTTTTGGGATCTGACTGTATGAGGAGATGATCTATAGCCCTGACCCACGGCAGTTCTAACCGAGCTTCCTCTAGAACAAGACTGGGCGAATCCCGGGATATCTCCTCCCATGTTGAGTTTGTTGGGTGCATTGTCCACTTTGGTGGCTGGCTGGATGGGGTGAAGGTGTACAGAGGGCTTTGGTGTCCTCTGGGGCAGGTCTAGTGATGTCGGCGTGGGAATGGTTCCCTCTCCAGTTGGCTTGATGGCTCCGTCCACCCCCTGCGCGTCTTTCTCCTGGGCCAAGTGCAAGGAAGTCCTCGTCGCTGTTGAGCGAGGAGCCATCGTGGTGGATTCTTCTCCCGACTGTTGGCTTGGGCTCTGGAGCCGCGCGTCTGGATGTCCTTGGAGATCGGTGGCCTCTTCAGGGCGCGGTGGCTCGGGGGCCGGCTCGCAGGCGGCAGGAGGAGAGGTGTCGGATTTTGGGACGATGGACGCTGAGCTCCTCGGTGGGACGGGCGGGCTGGGAGTGGCCTGCAGGCCTCGGGGCTTCGGTGGCAAGGCGGGCTTGCCTCCCGCTTTGACCTGTGGCTTTGTGGCAGGGGGCTGGCTGGGCAAGACTCGTGGTGGGGGCTGAGAGTTGGGCCGGGCAGGGTGGTGATGAACGGCTGGGGGTGTCTGATCCGGCGGAGATACTTCCACGGCTGCCTGGCTCCCGGCTCCCTTCCTTGTGGACTTTGTTACTGGAATTGAAGATGGAAAGCGAGCGTCAGACCCTGTCAGAGAACTCTGGCCACAAACAGCCCCAACACCACTCTTCATCTGCTCCCGAGAAAGTGTCTGGCCCGCTGCTGCATAGATCATGGCAGCCTTAAAATCCCCTTGGCTGATGTTCATGTGAGCCTTCCCCAGGGCTTGCAGAGCTAGCTGCAGGCTACCAGAGGCCACCTCTTCCGTCTGCTCTGTCCGCGAGTCCTTTATAGCCTCAATGGTCGTTCCCACGTCTCTGGTCACCCTGGTGCCCTGATCTCTCTGTCTCTCACTCTGTTCCCGCGCCTCCTCCTCCTCCTCCTCCTCTAAGTCAGTGGCAGGTGGTTGTGGCCGAGGCCAGCTCTCCCGACCTACTCCAGTTACACGAACGCACTTGTCACCCTGGCCGGAGCGAGTAGCCTCGATCAGCGGCGCCGAGACACTGACCTGATGATGCTGCCTCTGTGTGGCCGCCACTTGGATGGAGCTGGAGCTGGAGCTGGAGCTGGAGCTGGAGCTGGTGGTGGTGGTGGTGTTGGTGGCCCGATAGCTTGATGCCTGCCTGCTGCTGCTGCTGCTGCTGCTGCTGCCGAGGACATGGACCTCTCTCCCCGCCTTGTCCCTCCTGCAACGACGGTCGCGTTGGGGACTATGTCCCGTCTGCGCGTCCCCGCCCGAGTGAGCGCACACGCCGGATCGCTGCTGCACCTCATGCGCTTCTGCCGTCACCTCCCGCAGGCTCTGCATCGCCGTCCGGAGCTCGGTCCCGACCCCTTCCACAGAAGCAGCGGCCGAGGAGCGTGAGATCCCCGCACCTTCCGCGACTCTCACGCACTCCCGCGCCTCCACGTTGCCCCGAGAGACGACATCTCCCTGGCTTCGTTGCCTGGCCGTCTCCGACATCTGCAGCTTCACGTGGACAACTCCACCTGCTAAGTCTTCCTTGGCTTCCACCACCTCCACCTTCTGCCCCGGGGACATGGAAGCAGCCCCCGTGATCCCAGCGCCCAATCCGCCGTCTCTCTGGGCACATCCAGGCCCACTCTGGCCTTCCGCCAGGAAGTACCTCTTGGTGGTTTTGACGTCCCCTGGGACAACATCATCGATGGTCTTCTCCACGTGGCCTCTGCCCTCGGTCAGGTTCCTGATGGCACCTTCCACATCTCCACGGGCGAGCTCCTCCTTCTGGGGTGAAGTTGGGAGATCTTCACCACCACCAACACCACCCCGCTCCTGCTGCTCCTCGCACACGTTGAGGTGATCCAAGGTCCCGGCCTCTATACACGTCGTGTACAGCTGCACCTTCCCCCTCTCGTTCTCCTCGCGTTTCACCGTGGACACCGTCTGCTGCTGAGCCGAGGCAAGGAGACTATTAATGGTTGACTTGACATCCCCTTTGATGGTCTCCCTGTCACCCCCCTCCTCCCGGGCTCGGTTGGCGAGGGAGTAGATGGTGAGCTGAACAATTCCTTTCTCGCATTCCTGGATCAATAACCCTTGGTTGACTTCACTGTCTTCCGTTAGAAAGCTGTAGATGGTGTCTTCCTCCACGCGTTTCTCGCTGGTGTCGACTTGCGACTGGGAGAACAGATGGATCTTCCTTGTGGAGACCCTCCCGCTCCAGTCTTCCTTCAACACCACCCCTTCGCGATGAAGACATTCCTTCCTTTGAAGCAACTGGGCCAGGATCCTCTGCAGGCTGCCGCCGATCACCTCTTCCTTCACGATGTGTGGGGGTTGGCCGGGGTTGAGCAGTTGATATTTGGCCATCGCAAGCACGCCAGCATGGTTGGATTCCACCACCAGCCCCCTTGACCTGACGGCTCCGCAGTTGACGAGGATCTCCAGACTGGAGCGCACGCTCCGCTTGGACATCTCCAGACCTCCAGAGCAACTCTGGCCCTGGACCAACATGTCCAGGGGCGTCGTCTCAAACAGCCACGTGGTGGACTTCACATCTGCACAACAAGGCGCTTCCTCCTTGGTCTCCCTGTCCGAATCTTTCAGACTGTCCAAGGGTCTGGTCTCGAAGAGCCATGTGGACCTCTTGACGTCGCCCTTCTCCACGTCTTCTCGGTGGACGGTGGAGGGACTTGGACCATCTCCGCCTTCCTCCCCTTTCAGGGAGTCGATGGGCAGGTTCTCGAACAGCCAGGTGGATGTCCTGACGTCTCCGCTCTGGACATCGCTGAGGCTGACAGTCCTCACGTATCTCTGCCCTTGGGAGTGTTGCCCGTTGGCCGCCACCTCGCCTCCCAGTTCCTGCTCCACCACCCCGGGCTGGACCTCCAGAGGTTGGGTCTCGAACCTCCAGCGAGCGGCCTTCACGTCCCCGGCCTTGACATCCTCCTGAGTCACGGCCCTCAGGACGAAGACTTCCTCCAAGGGCCTGATGGTGTCCAGGGGTTTGGTCTCGAAGAGCCAACGCGTCCCCCTCACGTCTCCCCTCAAGATCTCTTCCTTCTTCGCTGTGGTCACCTCGTGGTACTGGCCTTCCTTGTCCCGCAGGGCGTACAGAGGCTGGCTGTGGGATGGCTTGATGCCCGAGCTGACATCTTCCTTCCCCGACCCAGTGTAATCAGCCGGCGAGCCCTCGTGTATCTGATCCAGCGAGCAAGTCTCAAAGACGAACCGTTTCCCACCGACGTCGCCTCCCTTCACGTCG